>NC_133481.1:3767761-3814051 GCF_025370935.1 Choristoneura fumiferana
AACTAGTAAGTACTCATTAAGTCATAGGGTACCCTATACCTATGTTAAAAGTGTGAAGGTAATTAAGTATTTGAGTGTGTTCACAAGTAGATACCATGAAGATGTGGTAGAAAAGTAGGTGTTTTGAAATTTAAAGAGTGAATTTGTTGAAACTTACTACTGAAGTTGTGAAATGTAAAACATTATGAAAGTGTGCGTGAGCGAGTATGTTACAACAACAGAATATATTATTTGTGAGCGGTGACTGATCTTTTAAATTAAGGTATAGGTATACGTGAGTATGTCATAGTGATAATAAATAATACAAGTGGGATGGAGTGAACAATTTTGCTAAGCAATCTGGACAATTCAAATAAAATTGTAAGTTAGGTATGTCTTCGGAAGCACGCCTTGTAGTTTTATCACAACTGGTTGCCGTTTGGCAATCCGGTGGGAATCGAGTTGTTACGGCACAAGCCACTGATACTCACTAAAGTAGTGTAAACCGTGCTCTTCACACAACTCACTAAAGTAGTGGAAGAGCGTAGGTAAGTGAACATTTTCGAGTACTCACTAATGACGGCCTGTCGCTTGACGCGGTCGCAGGTGTTGTAGTTAGAGCCGGGGACGGGAGGCAGCTTGCGGTTGGGAGGAGCGATGTAGCCGAGTTCGTCGCGGAGGCCGCCGCGTTTGTCGAGGGTGCCGCCGCCGCCGCCCATGGCTGCTTGCGACGCGTTGTACACGGCATCGTCTACAATGTTTTTTTGTATTAAGGTGTTGTTAGGCTGGATTTGAAGCCTTGAACCAGTGGCGTAACTATAACATCTGGGGCCCTATCAGTAAAAATCGTCACGACTCAGGTATAATGTTAAAAATATATTTCTGAGCTCGCGGCCTCTTGGGTCGGGGCCCGTGGCATTTTGCCAGCCCTGCCACCCTATAGTTACGCCACTGCTTTGAACCCAATTTTATGTAACACCTGTAACACTATTTACCTATGATGTTTATTTGTATAAATGATATTGATTGATTGATTGAAAGACATTTCAAGCAGGGGTAGCAAAAACGTAGGCGACGTGGCCCACAGCCTACGGTCTCGTGGTCTAAGGGACCTCGCGAAATTATTTTAGGTCTTGCGCCACCACTGGACATTTCTTAGTGAATGGAGAGGTATTAAGATCCATTTTGTTTGCAGTGCATTTTGAAGGTTTTGAATCTGTATCAAAAAGATACTAAGTGGAATGAACTTTGACTCAGTAAAATTTAAAATTATTTTAATAATGTTTCATGTGGAATGTGGGTATTGTGCATTGAACTAATATTTGAATAAGTGTTTTACAATTTAATCGCTATGAGGTCCTGGACTTAATAACTAATAGAGCAGATAAGCCCATACGATATATGTATATTGGCAACGCATCTACTATACCCCATGGTGTTGGTGTTGCAGATGTTTATGGGCGGTGGTGATCTCTTACCATCAGGAGACCCACTTGCTCGTTTGCCATCCAGTCGAATAAAAAAAAAAGATCTCTCATTTGTAAGTAACTAACTTTAGTCAAAAAAGTGTTACATCTACAACCGTGAGTGCTCTTGTAAGTACTTTAATTACAAGTACAAGTAGCACAGCGAAGTTTGGATGAGAATTCGCAAATGAAAGAAAATGATGATTAGAGAAAATAATTAAATTAAGTTAAATCACATGTACCTAATGATAATGGTAATGGTTGATGATACAAATTAATGATTTGGTATACAGCCAACAGACATGTTCAACAAACAAATTTCAAGAATGTTATTATAATTAAAATAAAATTAGTACCATTATCGGCTGCTACGTAAAATAAGGATTAGGATTACTATAGTACATTGTGTCTTAAGGGCGGTAAATTAGGAATTAAGAACGAGAGTCTACTTATTAGAAGCCCGAAGTCGAAGACTGAGGGCTTTAATGAGTCGATGTTCGTAATTCCAGTACCGCCCGTGCGACATACAATGTTTTTCATCACATTTGCGAGTAAAATTGTATATTTTTAAAAGAAAAACTAATATTTAAAAAAAAATTGCCGATACCGCTGATGATGGCGTGCGTGTGCAGCGCGCGCACGGAGCAGCAGCACACCATGCAGTAACAAACTCATTTACCGACCTTGGGCTTCATGGCATGAAAATTAGTACGGGCAATGACTCATTTACCGACCACGGGTTTCATGACAAGCACATCGAGGTAGGAAGCAGGTCGAGGGTTTTATTTGGGGAGTTGCAACCAAGGTAGCCTGCATGTTACGACACTGTTTACGAGCAAGTGTGATGAAAAATATTTTTCTGATTTTCGCGTTGCAAATACACTCACACAGGGGCAGAAGGTTTTTTATTAAAGGAATTCTTTTATTTTACATAGCAGCCGTCGAATCATGAATAAGAAAAGAACAGATGAAGCGTCGCTCCATGCATACATACAGTCGTACACGTCCTTCTGACCTCGCAGGCGGTGCGGCGCGTTGCGTCGCGCGAGCGTCAGACAGATCACCACCACGCCCACGATAAACACCACAATCGTCGCCAGAATAGGCACCAATACTTCCGGCTCCAACCAGGCTTTGACCCACGGCGGGAGTTCCTTTTCTTCAGCGTTGCCAGGCAACGGCGCGATGGTACCTTGAAGAAACAAGCTGGTTACCTTTGTGGTGGTCCCGGGTCCCACGCACAACGCACACGACGACGATAGCGATGATGATGACTAGGATAGCGGCCACGACGGGCACGATGAGGTTCAGATGGGAGAGTATGAGCTTGATGGTTTGCTCGGTGGTGAGCGAGCCGCCGCCGACCTCGCGCGCGGGCGCGATCGTTCCTGAAATGCAACGCGTTACTTTATACCAATTGGGGGAATAACTGCCGCGATTATTATGAAAAGAATAGAGTTATTTCCTGTATAATTTAAAAAATCCCATCGTTAATTAGAACTGAATAGCAGTCAATTTTGAGGGTTGTCTGTGACAACTATCACACGTTTATACGGATGGTTATCCATGGAAACTTTAAGAGCAATAAGTCCAATGACTTACTACGTTTTAAAAATTACATGGTATAAACATTGGTTTTCACAGATTGCCCTCGTTGTACGCAAAACGGACCCATCTGTTGTTGGTGCAAAGTGCATTCTGCACTCGAGCCACTTATTTTATTGACAGGTTCCTTTTGCGTACAATATCGTATTGCTGTCGTATCGTTCTAATGAATGATGGGCGTAAATTGATTTGGCAGTTTTAAAAGTATTGATGAAGGCGATGCATTTCAGGTACGTCTTTATGTATAAAATGTATGATATATCTAAGTATTTTTAAATATTGTATTGTGGAACTCTTTATTGTACATAAAATACAAAAAAAATAACAGTCGATCGATGACAAAGGCGAACTTATCCCATAAGAGATCTCTTCCATTTAACATTTGAACGTTTATTTAATTGTGTATTAGTCAGGGGGAAAACAGTGTGGATGCGTTTCCACCAATAATGAGCAAGGATGTGTCGCGAAGAATGTGTCTTTCGTTAACCAATAGAGGCGCTTCATCATCGCTTCATCATCTTGTGCAAGGTCCGCCCGGATTGCTACCACCATCTTGTTCGCTAATCCTGCCGTGAAGCAGCAGTGCTTGCGTGGAGAGTAAGACAGCCGGTGAAATTACTGGCACTCGAGGTATCCCATCTTAGGCCTCTAGGTTGGCAACGCATCTGCAATACCCCTGGTGTTGCAGATGTTTATGGGCGGTGGTGATCTCTTACCATCAGCAGACCCAATTGCTCGTGAACATCTCTGGTGGAAACAGCTGAGCGGAGCGATTCCTATTGGTTATTGGTTACCTAATGAAAGACACATTCTTTCGTTTCGTGGAAACGCGACTTTAGCGGGATAGTTTAGAGCGAGCATTGTAATTTGGAAGTCTTAGAGGGGCTGTTTCACCACCTACTGATTATTTTATTTGACGGATAAATGTGATGCCGTCTCCGTCTATTCGAACAAAACACACAGAGACATCACATTCAAATAAATTTAATCAATGGATGGTGAATTGGGGGATTAGTGTACATTGTAATCTGTTGAGCAAAATTAACGTGGAGGTACAAACTGTGCTCACCAGAATATGCTATTTATTTTGATAAAATACTCAGGTTAATTTAAAAGTGAACAAAAAGAAATGAAAGTTTACTTAGGTTTTATAAATTGTTGTATTTGCTTTGTCGTGAAGTAGTTAAATACTTAATGTACGTACCACCGGTCATGGTGAGGGTAGCGAACTCATACTCGGCGACATTGAAACCGGCGTTGTTGTGGGCTGTGATTCGCAGGACGTACCAGGTCGCGGGTTCCAGGTCTGGAAATAACATCTACAATGTGTATCCCGGACGGCTAGAGCTCGTTGCACGTAGTGTAGTGTTGACCGTTAATTTCCGCGCGTGACAGTCCCGCCCACCCCGCGCCCCGCTCAGTCCCCCGCGATACCTTTTTTATATTCTGCGCATTAAGTCACCGCTACCCTTACGTGCCGTGAGCTGTATTCGGTAAGTTAGACAATGTAAGCTGTAGACAATACTGATGCAGGATATCGTATGTTTTTGCTCCTTACTGCTCGCAGCACATTCTTTTTAGATTTTTGACAAATAAGGATGCTTTTTGTTAGGCATAGGCAATTTACTAAATAAAGACGGATAATGCGTCTCCGTATGCGTGCGTATTGCATAAACGTCACGCGTTTTTTTAATTTTATCGGATAGATACTGTAGTGTAGCTTGATAGTGTCGATTGTTTCTAATATGTAGTGTTGGTACTACGTACCAAGAACGACGAAGTTTCCACCGGGCTTTACAGCGTTCGAGATTTGGTTCCATTCGGCAGCGCCCCTGTTCAAAAAACGAATGTGAGTGATTCTTACATACAAATAGTCCTCTCGTTAGTACGTAGTTGGGTCAATCAACTTTCTCTTGTCACTCGTTGGTATAGTTACGATCTCCTGAATCACTCTTTAAACCAGTGGTTCTTAACCGGTGGTCCGCGGACCACTGGTAGTCCCTGGAAGAACTCGAAATGGTCCGCGAAGCCATCAACAACGAATTGGCAAAACGACGCGCCAGTCAAGTAGCGGTCGTAACCGTTCATTCATTTACAATTTTACTTTTACCGTATATTACCTTCAAACAGTTGGTGGTCCATGGCAAGACAGAAATCCTATCAAATGGTCCCTCCTGACTAAAAGGTTAAGAACCGCTGCTTTAAACCGTAATTTGATAGGATTAAAATTTGCCAAACATGCATTTTTGTGGCAGTTTTAATTTCATCATCATCATCATCATCATCTAATAAGCATGTTAGTATAATGTGGCACATTTCTTCTATTAAACTGTACTATTTTTGTCCCCTCGCTGACGGGACAGAATAACAACAAAAAATAGTTGACTCACCCAGTTAGTACCTCTCTCGTTAGTTTTAGTATTCCAACGCAAAAAACTATAAAATACAATAAACCGAGTACATAATCAATAACTACCCGCTCTTATTAGTGAACTACAACGCGCCTGCGATGATCTTCATTTATCTAAGAACAGAGATATTTATCGAGAAGCGGTTAGTGCACTGATGATTTATGGGGGATTTCAATGAGGGCTATCGTTTTTTGTCTCACTAGATGGCGCACTGTTGCGTGAGGTTTTTAAGTATGGCTTTCAAAGTCTGTTTTTACGGGTGTGAAAACAAAGTTTAGATTAAACACCTTTAAACCGTACCATAAAAATATCGAGCATGCTACAGTGTTGCATAGTCCCCGTTTTGTTCGGAAAAAAGGAGGACAAAGGTTTCCGAAAGACAAAACTGTCTCAAAACACAGACATTCATTGCCCCGGAACGCATATTTGCCATAATTAATTTCAGATATTGCAAAATATTCACAAAATTATTCTAATTATAAATAAACCCGCGTAGCTCACCCAAAAACTATGAGATTTGACATTTCGGAGACCTCACGCTACACTAGCGCCTCTAGCGGCGAATTCATACGCGATAGCCCTCATTGCGCTGCTTTTAGTTACGAGTACCTACAATAGTATAAGTAAAACGCAATGCGTTACAGCTCGCAGACTTACTTCTTCTTGTTTTCAACGACGAAATGGCTCATGGGGCATCCTCCATCCAGCCACTGTTTGAGATGCAGCGTGACGGACGAGGAGCCTACTTCGATGAAGTCGGCGGCGCGGGGCACGGGCGGCTTGGAGCCTCGGGTTCGGGCGATCACCACGTCGGAAGCTTCACCAGTGCCGATTCTGAAAAAAAAAGGTTTGTTGGAATGGAAACAGAAAAAAAGCAATGTCCTCGTCTGACAGAAAGTGAATGGAAAGGCGTTTAATACCAAACGCGTGATTGCAAATATAGCAAAAAGCGATTGTTGTTGCATCTTTGCTGAGACGTTTACAATCATTATAAATATGTTACAATATAATGGGCGCAAGGTTGGAGACCTTTAATAAAAACTTTCCTTTTATTTCGAATGACTTAGGACCTCACTTCTCAGTGATAAATTTCATGTGACAGATATATGTGATGCTGTCTCTGTTTATTCGGATAAAACAAACAAAGATGGCATACATTTGTCTGTCACATGAAAATTATCAACGAGTGGTGAAGCGAACCATTATTGCTATATTTTGACTCACAATCGATGTTTCCACTGTCATACCACGTAGGTATCTGTAGAGATTAACATCACATTAAGATAGCAATACCGAAAATTGCTCCTTGGGGTAAACCTACCATCTAAGGAATAATAGGCTGGTCGTCTGTTACATGTCGAACTCTAGAAAGATTTTAGTTGTAGTTGTTGATGATGACTTGTATTGTATTGATGTTGACAAATAAAAACTTACCCGTTGTAAGCAGTGACGTAGAGTTGATATCTTGAGCCGCAGAATAAGTTTTCCAGAGTGTAAGTGTCGGTGCTGCTTGGAATCTAAAAACAAGAGTAACAATATAAATAGATATACTTTCTTATAGATTTTTGGAAGACTATTTTGTGAAGATAGAGCTACTTTTGTACCTAATATTCGCGTCACGATAATGTAAATGACGGAGATGTGATGAAATGATCGTAACTCAACACTGGATCGTGAATAGTGTCAGTGTGTTGAAGAGCTTGAGGGATAATTTATAAGATTGAGGGCCTGTTTCACCACTCTTTGATATGTTCTCTATCTCTCTTAAAAGTATATTTTAAATAACAGTTATTTGTAACGCTCCACCTGTTTACTTAATTCGAAAAAAAAAAACAGACTCTTAACTGTCAGTGCAGTCACGCACCAATATCTGATACAACAAAGTGTGCATAATATCTGATACGACTCTACCTTTAGGACACCGGTAATACGTGTCAGATATTTTTGTACGCTTCGCTGTGGCAGATATTAATGCAGGTGTACAAGGCTATGATAATGATGTTACCTGCACAGTTTCCCAGTCTCCGAACTCCTGCTTGTAGTGGATGGTGTAGCCGGCGGAGGGTGACTGTTCGGCTTCGTGAGAGGGCTTCAAGCGCAGTGTTAGCGAAGACACGGATGATGAAGCGATGCTCAGTTGCGGAGGGAACGGCGGCGCTGGTGGTAAAGTCAATATTTGGTTAATGCACGCTTTGCACTTTTTCGGTATCACGTGAAGTCTTCTTCTTCTTCTCTTTTAAAATATGGCTTTTCTGTCCTAATTAATAGGACAATTTCGCCGTGTCAAAGTAAACTCTCTTTGAGAGGGACGTTGTACGGTGATTGTAGTTTTTGCAACTTGATAGTAAAATTCCAGAAACCACGCGGAGACCACTTGCGCATTAAAAAATGTCAGACACGAGAGCAATATAGAATTTTGTGATCACTGTTCACTGTTAAGGTTAATCGCCGCATAAAACACTATCAAAATTATACTTCAACTAGCCAAAGAAGCAGAAATACCAAAATTAGATATCGTCTACATCCGCCATGTTCGAATGCTACAAAATCGAATCCGATTATATACATTGTTTGGATACGTAGTCAGTGACGTCGCCACTCGCCATGGCGCGATGTCGTCCCAGCGAGGCGGCTCTACTCGTAAGACTCACCGAGCACAGAGAGCGTGTGCGTGACGGTGTCGGTGCCGAAGGGGTTCTCGACGTGGCAGGAGTACTCGCCGGCGTCCTCGCGCGCCACGCCCGCGATCTGCAGCGAGCCCTCGGGCAGCTGCCGCACGCGCTCCGACGCTTCCAGGGGCTGGCCCTTGATCTACGAGTACAACAGACAATGTTTCTATGGTCATTGGGTAGTTGACATCATGACAATACTGTGACATTATTGTTATAGTTACTACGTTGGCTACAAACTGGCTTCAAGCAACAAATCATTCGTCTTCGAAACCGTTGATATCTCCAAGGAATCTCGCAAGGAACACCATCTGAATATGCTCAATCTTAAGTCAAGTGTGCACATCATTATCGTCGTCTTCAGCCCATATAATATCATCGCTGCTCACGAACTTGCTCTCAGTATGAGAGAGCAGATCATCAAAGGTTTTTCTGGAAATTAACTTTTACTGCAATGTGGTGGCAATCTCATGATAATCGTCGCTCTTTTTAAAAAACATCCTCTCCTTATCAATTATCTTACTTAAATGAACTTTACTCAATGTGTATGTTCAGTTTAGTTAATTTCAAATACCAGCTTTTCTCAAAATTGTGGCGAAATGTTATTTACCTTCCAGAGAATGTTCGGCGGAGGCACTCCGACGGCCAGGCAGGGCAGTTTCACGTCTTCCTTGTACGTGGCGGTGAACGATTCGTCGAACGATGCGATCTTAGCGGGCACTAGGAACGAGAACAAAGTTTTAGAAAATGGCGGCTTTGATTATTGTCGCTCTCTTCAATTTACTAACACTAGAAGTTGATGTAAACCCATCGCTATAAAATAATGTACAGGGGCCATTACTTGATAAAGATAAACATAAGGAAAGTTAAATTAAATGTCACTCCTCGTTTCATCATTCTCTCAAAGTTCTTGTTATTTTATTTGACAGTTTTTTTATAGCATTGTAAACAAATGTCGAGGATGCGATCACCGGATAGTAAGCACTTTCCGTCGCCCATGATACCTACTGTCTGTTTAGTTTATTCATTAAATATGTAGAGACTAAACGAGAAATAACAGGAACTAAACAGAGAGTGGTGAATCAGGCAACGGTAGAGGTTGATTACCTTTGTCGCTAGGGCTGCAAGAGGCGGTGGCGGAGGGCTGTCCTTCCCCGATGATAGTGGAGGCCGTCACCCAGAAGTCGTAGCGTCCGAACTTCAGTTCGGTTGCGGAGTAGCTGGTTTGCGATGCGGGTACCTACACGTAAGTTTTTTTTTAAATACCTACCAGATGATTATTTGCCAGTGTCTAGTTGTATCTTGCCGAATTGCGGTAAAAAATCTAGAAAACTAAGTATGTGGTAATGTTGGATAAACGATACAAGAAGAAATATTATTTAAAAAAGAAAGAAAGAAAATCATTTAAGTAATTATTATAACACATACACAGGTTAGAAAAATACAAACAAAGATACATAGTTGCCGTTATTTAGAGCTGCATTTATATGTGATTTCTAATCTTGCAAATTGAAAACCATTATGAATCTGTAGTTTGGATGACAACCAGCAAAGCAGCAGTTTTTTTGGGCAGTCAAAAAAAGTGCGGTCTGCAAATGCTTTCTTGTTTCGTAGATTTGCTCTGGGGTTACCTTGTTCGGATGCGGCTCTGCGTTCTGCGCTTGAGTGTACACGTTGTAGTGAGTGACGACGCCGTTGGGCTGCGCGGGCGGCCGCCACGACACCAGGATAGACTCGGAGCCCATCACTAGAGCTTTCACGGCGCGCGGCGCTTCGGGAACTGTAATTATTAATTATAGGCTTGTTGAAGTTTTTGGAAGAGGTGAGCGAGAGATGTTAGACATATTTTCTAGGGAATGTAGACTGCAAACATTTGTTTTAAATGCGTTGCTTTCTTCATGTTAATCTTGTCCTTATGTTCTCGGAACAGTTATTTTGAATTACCTTGCGAATTTTATTGCCAAAAAAAATAGGATAGTAGTGAGCCCAAACAAGTGGTCAAAATTCAATACTGCCTACACGTTTATCCATTCTGTTTCTAAATTAAAAAAATTAGGCCGGGTTTTACAGCTTTTTCAAAATGTATAACTGTATTTAATTCAGAACGAAAGCTTCTCTTATAAACACGCACCTATATGCACCTATTTATTATTAATTAGTATATTAAAAGCATCTGTACCGTCTTGTTCAGTCTGGCAATGTATGGGAGCGGATCGCACGCCGTCGCCTCCGTTGGTGGTAGCCAGCACTTCCATAGAGTAGTTGGTGAACTTCTTGAGGCCATGGAGGATTGTTTCGCTGCTTGCTGTGATCTTTGTGTCCTTTGTCTTCTCGTCTACAATAATTTAATATGCTCTTTAATAAAACTAAGTTATCGGTGTAAGGGCGGTAAGAGCAACTCTGTAACGTATTTTTGGGTACCTAAGCAAGTAAGCAAGTGGAGCAAACTAAATCATTTTATTTCTGTTCTGATACTTTGTTTCCTTCTTATATCTAAGAGTGTCTAGAAAAGATACCAAGCAGTAGATTACAACATGAAATTATAAAAACAAAATAAGTACTCCTGCGACACCGTCTGATCTGATAATTTCAGCACTTTTCAGTCACGAAATCCACTCGGCCGCTAAAATAAAAGTAAACAACTGTACATTACTTACCATACCAAGTATCGCTGGGTCCGTAAACAACTTTGTAGGCTTTGATGAGTCCGTTGGCAGCAGCGAGAGGGGGCGACACCCAGGACACGCGGATGGTTTGAGCCGTGAGAGTGGTGCAGAGCACGTCTTGTGGGGGAGCGGACGGTGCGCCCTCGGCCGTGTAAGCTCGCACTTCGGATGACACTGGACCCGAACCCATCTTGTTGAAGGCTTGGACTACTACGGAGTACTGAGTGTACGTCCTGTGGAAAACTTTGGTTATACTCTAAGGTCTAATGAAAATAGGATGGTCCAAGAAATGAGCATTGACAGTGTTTGCTAAACCACGAAGCTGTTCGTAGGTCAATCCTTTTATTATTGAAAATGTCATGAACAATGAAATTTGCGAGTATCACTTTCCATGATTCTGCAGCACAATACAAATAAGTTACGAGTAGTTATTCATGGCTTATGATTATGATCATGGAAGATCTAAAAACACCGTATTTTAATACGTACTTAAGATTGAGGATATCCAGATGGTGTTCCTTGCCAGATTCCTTGGAAATATCGACGGTTTCGAAGACGAATGATTTGTTGCTTGAAGCCAGTTTGTAGCCAACGTAGTAACTAAAACAATAATATCACAGTATTAGTTGTAATGTCATTGATTCTTTAATTTTCCGGCTGTTAATTTAGTCAAATTTATGCTTTTTATCTTTGAAGAGTAGTTTATTTATCTCATAAAATGTATAGAAAGATTAGTCTGAATTCAAACATTTAACTATTAGTCACAATTCCTTACCCCTGCAGTTCGCCGTTCCAGTCCTGCGGTGGGGGAGGTTTCCACGTGACCTTCAGCGTGTGCTTATCAGCGGCGTCAACCTTCACGTCCTGCGGGGGTCCAGTGGGCGCTTCTTCGGCTGTGATGATGGTGACCGTTTCGGAAGGTTCCGAGGTGCCGAGCTCGTTCTCTGCCACGATGCGGATGTGGTACGCTGTGGCGGGGCGGAGGCTGAACACGCCGGCTTCGGTGGCGTCGCCGGGGACTAGGACCCTGGAGGTGAGGTTGCAGGTAAGTGCCACAGTATGAACAATATTTTTTTATGAACGGTACCGTAAAGCGTGTGACTTTTCAATGTCTTAAACGTCTCGTAGTCAGATTTGGTAGCTAGCTATGAGATAGGACTAAAGGATTCCCCTAACATACCCAGCTAGTGACGAATCAGGAAATTTTACACTCTAAATCATGAAGGACAAGTATTAAAATGGCACCGAACCAAAGATTATAACGTTAAGCATTTAACCCTTTAAAAAATCCTTACAAGATAACTACCAGAAAGATTTTTCAAAAACCTGCATTAAGCTGTCCACAAGGCCAAAAGGCAAGTCTCTAAGTGAAAGCCAACTAGTAAAAAATGCGAACTTTGAACTGCCTGCCTAGAACGGCATGGCAATGCTGTAGCTGTTATCGTCTTACCTGTCGATATCTTTCTCCCAGCTGCCCTTGGCGCGTTTGTACTCAATGAGGAACTTCTTGATGGGTGAGTTGCCGTCGTAGGGTGCTGCCCAGGACAGTTGCACGGTGCGGCCGGATTTGTCGAGCACCTTCAGACCGTAGGGCGCTTCGGGTACCTCTGTTTAACGAAGCACTCATTTAACAAGTTCCTAATCGGAAAATTAGGCATTTTAATTTGAGCGGTTTTTTTACATTATACAACGTATTAGGTACGACCAGGTACGACGTAGTGACTCTTACACAAACGATTACACTGGATTCAATTGGAACTTGCATAACATATAGGTACAATACATCACATGTACCTACACCTACATATTTCTGTGTCAAGTGTAGTCGATCAAAAACTCCTTTACCATCCTAAGGTTCAATATCAAGTGTATGCCTTAAAACATCAAAGCCTATTTTCAATTACTACGACAATTGAATCATCTCGACGGCTACTACGGTATGACTATTCATAACAACTGGCTTCTAGTAACCCTTAAGTAACGTACTTACCTTGAATAATCATGTTGATGCTGGTATCATCGGAGCCAAAGGCGTTGGTAGCGACGCAAGTGAAGAGGGCGCTGTCTGACCGCTCGGTCCTCCTGATGCTAAGGTCAGATACAACTCCACCGATCAGAATCTCTTCGCGGATGGTGTAGCGGGGGTCGGATTTGGGTTCGAGACGCTTGTTGTTCATGTTCCAGATGATTCCAATTGGCTGTTGTGTCAAAACAAATAGTAGGTACACTATTATGACTTAGAATAGCGGAAAGGTGAGGGGATATATCTCTTGCTCCTTTTCATCTTGATGGGCAAGCTATTCTCAAACTATGAATAATGGTACCTTTTCTCCTTTGGCTTGGCACTGCAGGACAGCGGGCTCGCTTCGGCGTGCGGTTTGGTTTCGCATTTTGATTTCGAATTGGGGTGGAGCTACAAAAAATTCCAAACGTCAATTTTTCCCCAGATATCAAACGATGTGGTTATCTAATCTATTTGAGTTGAGTTTACCTTGGACACTGATCAGTATGACAGCTGACAGTCCTGATCCGATTCCATTAACAGCTTCGCAAAGGTAGTAACCCTCATTAGTCTTCTGGATATTGGCAATGTTTAGTGCTCCATCCTCTACTTTAACGTTGGGATTGTTTGGCTTAAGATCTTTGTAATCACCAGGCGTATCTCCTGAAAAGGAACGAGGGCTTTGGTATTTTGTGATTATACATAAATTACGTACTTCATTTATTTACTCGTACTTTCTTGTCACCGTCGCATTTATTGATTCTAACATATCGACATCCATCGAAATTCATGTAAGATTTCGTCTAAGAGATAGTATGCTTGCCTTGTAAACGCCTATTCACTTCTGCCTTTGCACAAATGGAACCAAATTAAACTTATTTTATTATTATTTGAGTTGTTATACGTACCTCCAGCCCTCTTCCACGTAACCTGGGGCTTGGGGAAGCCATCGGCTTTGCATTCGACCTTAGCATTGGAACCCTGGGCAAAAGCCTTGTCAGTGGGCTCAAGGATCCAGCGAGGGGGCACTGAAATCGCACCTATAGTTGTAGCTGACCGTCTTAAATGCCATTTTTAATGGAGTCATGCAAATCTACGGACTGTTTAGTTTGAATGTTTCATGTTTACGTTAAAATCAACTGATAAAAGTGAATTCGGAACGTATTGCTAATTTAAAACAGAGCATCTTTTTACGAAAATAAGTGTAAATTGAAACTAAGTTCAGATATTTCATTTAATGAACTTCGATCTGAACTTGCTCACACAACTCTAATAGTCTAAATACTGAACATATCTATATTTACAATTTTTGGATTTTATTTCGCTTGAAATTAACTTTTAAAGCTCATAGGTACAATACTGTGATTTAGGTAATATTTAGTTGTGTGAACAAAATCATACAGGGGACATCGTATATCATTGCGAATTGTTACTGAGAATTGAATCACAATGATTCAATAAGCAATAGCTCAATGTACATTGCAAAAAGCTTCTATTCATTCAGAAATATTATTTTAACTAATCATTTGAATATATGTCGCTAAGAAAGCATTAGCCTTGTGAGTTTTGATATAAAGACATTAGAAAATATGCTGCTAGTCGTTTAAATCGCCAGCATACCATGAATTGCTTTAGAAGCTTTCTGCTTGATTTATAACTTTAAGCACACCAATGACGCAAATTAATGTAACACTGAAGCAGCTAACTACAAACAGAATTGAATAACTGGACAAATAAAAAAATAACTTAATTTTATAATATAGCATAAGGCAAACAAAAAGCACTTCATCCATGAAATTAATTGCTTGACGTGTTAACTAATATCATCTAAATAGCAAACGAAACTGCTAGATAGACCACTTACTAACGCATTCTTATATTTTCCTGAAGCACACGTCATCGCAAATTAATTTCAACGGAATTGTTAATAAGCCAAGCCGTATAGCACCAACCCAAAAGGCAAATACTGCAATAAAATGAATAAACAGAAAATACAGACAGGAACCCAAGGAGAAGGAGGGAAAATAATAAGAGATGCGAGGAGGGGAAGAAGAGAGGTTCGTCGATGATAGCCGCTGCCGGTTCCTACTGACGACATCCAACATCCTACTCCATGATCCACGACATTGCAGCAATTGTGTAAATCCGATACATCTACATTGTGCATAAGTTGGCAACATTCACTTGAATTTATTAAAAGGTGGAAAAACCTTCAATCACATCAAGATTGTGAGTAATCGTTGTATATCGCTCTATATATTTTAAACTATAAGCGAACGATATTGGAACTAGAAAGGTATGCAAAGCTCATTCGTGCTAGGAATGCATATTATACCGTGAACTTCGAGCGAGGCGGTATAGTTGGAGAAGCCAGCGGCATTGCGCGCGAGACAAGTGTATGATCCGCTGTTTGACCACCCCGCCGGATCGATCAGGAGCAATGAGGCTCTCTGCCCTATTTTAGTGGCCGACACGGTGGGGTTTTCTTTCAAAGACTGCCCTTCGAAGTACCACTGAATGTCGAGAGGCTGGTCTCCCTCCGACACTAAACAAGTGACTTGTGTCGCCTGTCCCGCGAATAGTGGTGTCTCAAACGAAAATGGAACTATACGTGGCAGTACTGCGAACAACCATAGAAATTTCGGAGTTAGATCGATCGATTGCAGGCGTGTTAGCGACTGGTGTGATAAGTGACGGATAGAGCGGTGCCGGTGTATATAGGTCATTCGAAGGCACTATTCCGTGATGTTAGTCCCTGTTACCATCTTTGATAATTAATGTACTTAGGACATGCCATTAACGATGAGCGTAGCCACGTGCTCTGCTCGGCCGGCCGCGTTCTGAACGATGCACGTATAGTTGCCCTGGTGGTTCGCGCTCACAGAGGTGATGCTTAATACGGAAACTCGCTGACTGAGCTGTGTCGTCGTGATGTCTCGGTGTAGACTAGAATCTATAGTTTCACTGCTAAATGTCCACGAGATTTCGAGAGGCAGGTCTCCTTTGGTTGCCAGGCAGTGTACGAGCACCGCGTCACCCGGGTTGATGGGCACTTCACCGAAACTGAACGGCACTATCAATGGTGGAACTAGGACAATACAAAATTTTTAGTGAAGCAGAATCTTTACAGAAATTCAAGATGCATGATGAGGGTAAGTTAAATGTGTATGTTCGGACCCTTGACTACGAGTTCCGTGGCGTGGGAGGCGGTGCCCGCGGCGTTAGTCGCGGTGCAATTATAGAGGCCCGCGTGCTTGGCATCCACCGACTCTATCGTGAGCACGCTGCTCCGGCGGTCGATGGTGCTGACGCGCGTGCCGGGGATCGCGTCGGCCGACCTATTGTTGACCGTCCACTCGATGCGGACTGGCTGATCACCGTGTGTTATTATGCACTGGAGCGCAAAGTAATCACCGAGAAAGGCCGGTTCGTCACCAGCGGCAAAAGGTGCGATCTTGGGAGGAACTGAAATGTAAACGTCATCTAGTAACTAAATAATAGTACACTACCGGAAATTAACTAACCGTAAACTACTAGTTCGGTCGAATGAGATGCACGGCCCGCACGATTTTCTCCGATACAGACGTAAGAACCAGCATGCTTCGCGTCCACAGACTCTATTATAAGTGTGCTACTCCGTTTGGAATTAGTGATGACGTAATCGTTGTTGCGCTGCGATATGAGTTGGCCGTTGAAGGTCCAAGATATAATGATGGGTAAGTCGCCGAGGTTAGCGGTGCATGCCGCTTGCAAGTACTCCCCGAAGTTTGCGGGCTTCTCGCCGAACGTGTACGGTAGAATGTTGGGGGGGACTGGAATATAGCGTCGGTTAATTTTGCTTCGCTAGCCTACTCGTTAAATATAACAGAACGTAAAAGGACATGAAATTAACGCTAATCAAGCTTAATTAAAATATAAAATTCTGAAGAAGATTAAGCACCGTTAATGATCAGAATGGAGGAATGCGACCTGATTCCAGCCTCGTTTTCCGCGATACAAGTGTAGTTCCCGGCGTGTTTGTGCGATACAGAACCGATACTAAGGATTGCACTTCTCTCTCCGATATTGAACACGGTCGCCCCCGACCTCGGCTTGATTGGTTCGTCATCGAAGAGCCACCGAAGCTGCAGCGGATGGTCACCCTCGATAACGGAACAAGGAACCGTCACTACTTGGCCGGAATTCATGGCGACTTCCCCGAATGAGAAGGGTTGGACGACGGGAGGAACTGAACAGAAAGCACGCATCACTCAAGCTTAACTTGTCAGTACCGATGACGTTGAGGAGGGTAGAGTGGCTCGCGCTACCGGCGCGGTTGGTCGCCGTGCAGGTGTAGTTGCCACTATTGGTGCCCATGGCGGTCGGGATATCGAGAACGGAGACGCGGGCGCTCAATGTTGTAGTGGCCACACCCATCCTGCGTATTACTGGCTCTCCTTGGAAGGTCCAACTTATATTCAAAGGCGTGTCGCCTTTTGACACATGGCAGTCGAGATGTACCGACTCGCCCGCGAACACGGCCTCGTCCAATTCGAAAGGTTTGATGTGGGGGACGACTGACAAAAAAACGGTACAATATTAGTAGCGCAACTTATAAAGTGCATGCTGCAACAGTTAACTAGAAATACCCTTAACGTGGAGAGCTGTGGAGTATCTGTCCTCTCCGGCTCTATTTTTTGCTATGCACGTGTAATTTCCGCTATGTGCTCCCGTCACTGCTGCTATGGATAGGAAGGAGGTCTGCTCCGCCATTTTGATCGTCTTGATGCTGTTGTCGTTTGACAGATCTTGCCCTTCGAAGGTCCACGTGATCGTCATCGGTCGGTCACCCTTACTGGCATGGCAAGTCATTTGCACTGATTCTCCATAGTAGACAGATTCTTCTATCTCGAAAGGCATTATGTGAGGAGGAACTAATTAAAAAGGGAAATAAAAAATCTAGTGTTAAGTCTAATCGTGCATCTGTACGGGTAGAGGGTCGCTGGTGGGTACCATGGATGTTGACTAGGGCGGCGTGGTGCGCGCGGCCGGCGCGGTTACTGGCCGTGCAGGTGTAGTTGCCGCTGTGCTGGCCCATGGCAGTCGGAATGCTCAGCACCGAGGCTTTCTCCCCCAACTTGGTCGTCGTCACGCCCATATTATTGTGGTACGGAATCTCCTTATCATTGAAGCTCCAAGTTATTTGAAGCGGTTTATCTCCTTTCGATACATGACATGTGAGGTGGACAGACTCTCCGGCGAATATTTGCTCCTCGACTTCGAACGGGATAATGTGAGGGACCACTTGAATTCAAAATATCGTTGTAAGATGTGGTTGCCGTGGATAGTGGTAAGGAGGGTAAACAAAAAAACACTACCTAAAAACCTAACATTTTATAGTACCAATAATCTTAAGTATCGTCGTGTAGGAAGCCATTCCCGCGCGATTCTTGGCCACACACGTGTAGTTCCCGCTGTGGGCGCCGGTAACGGATGGCAGCACCAGTACGGACGACCGGTCGCCCACCTTAGAGAAGGTTCCTAACTCCCGCGATAGAGCTTCGCCGTTTAAAGTCCAATAGATGTCTAGAGGAGTATCTCCTTTCGATATGTGGCACATCATTTGAACTGACTCTCCAGAGAACAATGATTGGTCGACGTCGAATGGCAAAATGTTCGGTGTTACTGTATGAGACAAACCAAAAAAACGACAGGTAGAAATAAAATCATGGCAAAGTAAACGGTGGAAGATAAACAAGCGTACGCTGTAGATGTGTGAATAGAATTCATGCTGATTCTATCGACACATCTAACACCGATGCGCTGCTGTGATGAACATGAAAACCCATAATGATGATAAATGAATAAAACTGACCCTGAACATTTAGGACAGTGGTATGATTAGTAGAGCCGGCGTTGTTGGTAGCTACGCAGGTATAGTTGCCACTATGGCTGGCGGTAGCGGCGGCGATTGATAGAAATGAGGTGCGCGAGGTCATTTTAGTCGTCATGATGCCGAGTTGTGATGTGGTATTTTCGTAACCATAGAAATGCCACTTGATGTCGAGCGGTAAGTCGCCCTTAGAGACGTGGCAGTTGAGTTGAACTGTCTCACCAGCGAAGACCGACTCATCCGCCTCGAAGGGAACTATGTGTGGCAATACTGTTAATTGAGAAGGCCGAGGTTATTACTTAGGCAAGCGTGCGGCGTGCGTTTAGCGAGGTCAGCGGGCGGAGCGGGAGGATACCGTGGACATTGACGGAGGCGGAGTGGGCAGCCAGGCCGGCGCGGTTGGCGGCGTGGCAAGAGTATTCGCCGCTGTGGCTCGCCGTCGCGCTAGATATAGTCAGAAGCGACGTTCGCTCGCCAATCTTCATCGTGGTAATCCCTTGGTGGGAGGACAGCTCCTTCCCGTGAAAGCTCCATGCAATCGTAAGGGGCGTATCGCCCTTGGATACGTGGCATGTCAATTGTACTGATTCACCGGCAAAGACTGGCTC
Source organism: Choristoneura fumiferana (assembly GCF_025370935.1). Taxonomy (NCBI): domain Eukaryota; kingdom Metazoa; phylum Arthropoda; class Insecta; order Lepidoptera; family Tortricidae; genus Choristoneura; species Choristoneura fumiferana. Next base: position 3,787,040 of record NC_133481.1, read on the forward strand.
TTCGGCCTCGAATTGGACAATGTGCGGAGGAACTGGAGAGGGAAATAACAAAAAAATAAACCAACAGACAAACAATGAATCTACGAAAGTGTGTGTACCCTGAACGTTTAATGTGGCTGTGTGATTAGTGCTCGCTACAACATTGGAAACTGCGCAAGTGTAATTTCCAGAGTTTTTTTCTGTTGTTGATGGAATAGCTAAAAGAGAGCTCCTGTCCCCGAGTTTTGTAATGATAACAGAGTCTTGCTTTTGGATCTGACGATCGCGGAAATACCACGTCAAATTTAATGGTGTATCGCCTTTAGGAACATTGCACAAAACTTGAATACTCTCTCCATAAAATACTGCCGCATCAAATTCGAAGGGTGATATTATAGGTGCCACTGTAACACAAACATATGAACTGATAGGTGGTAGCCAACTAAGTTTTCTTTTGATTTTATTTTGAAGACGAATGAAATGGAACATAGTAATTTTCACAGTAAGCTGTCATGGAATGCCGCAAAATGATGATAATTTTGATGTTAAAATTGGTGAGGTGAGTAGCGCTGGCGACAATACTGGAGGCAGTGCACGTATAATTTATGGTATGGACCTAGGCATAGTAAAGTGGCCCGGATTTATAACCTTCATGATGTTCAACTTGCTGGATTCTTGTCTCTTCCACTAAAAGTTCTCTTAGCAACGTGATACTTTATTTCAAACCCATCTCGATTTTCATCATTTATTTTGTCGAATTTGAAAGGAGTCACTGAAACGATGTATTATTTTTTACATGAAACCGTTTATGAAAATTGTGTACTTAGCTACTTTCTGTTTACCACGATGTTTCGTGACGTCCATTATGACCCGCCAAAGTTACGGAGGTAGGAAAGGACAAATAAGGCATACTATTACTACATACGCTTCAGGCACGGGAGAGTTAATAGGTGGGTGTACCGTTAACTAATAGCTGTGCAGTGTGGTTTACGGAGCCGGCGTCGTTTCGAACGACGCACGAGTAGGACCCTTGGTTCTGATGACTAACGGACTCAATGCTTAATTGGCTCGTGCGTTTCGTATTCATTAGAGTTACTCCTTTATCGCCTGATTTCACTTGCGTGCCATTGAAATACCATTCAATCTTCAAAGGCTGGTCTCCCTTGAGAGCAGTGCAAGTAACCAACACCATATCTTGAGCATTAACGGGTTCCTCGCCGAACTCAAAAGGCATTATCTGCGGAGGGACTAACAAAGGAGAGGAATCAGCAGAAAGCATGTGCAAAATAGGAATAAAAGTCTACTTGACGCACTACCAAGTACCGTTAACATAGAGCTCGGCCGAGTGGTTGGTCGTGCCAGCCTGGTTGCTGACGGTGCATGTATAATTCCCTTGGTTTATATGAGTGACCGCTTCTATAGTGAGTTGGCTGGTACGCTTTGTGGTCGTGAGCACGATGCCATTACTCCCCGACTTAACAGGTTTCCCGTTGAAGTACCACATGATCGATAAAGGCATGTCGCCTTTGGTGACTGTGCACATAGCTACGACGAGTTCCTGGTCGCTGGCAGGTTCGACGCCGAAATCAAATGGTATAATTTGTGGAGCAACTAAAGGGAAATAATGGGAAAAGAAGAACTAATATCTGATCATATAAAGCTACATAAAATGGTACCGTTAACGTGAAGGAGAGCAGAATGTGCTGCAGTGCCCGCATCGTTCTTTGCCACACACGTGTAATTTCCCCTGTGGGTGCCCTGAATTGAGTCGATGCTTAACATTGATATTTTACGACCACTACGCGCGATAACTACACCATCGCTGCTTTTCATAGGCTTGTCATTAAACAACCAAGATATCTCAATCGGCATGTCTCCTTTAGTGATCGTGCACGTCAGAGACACGGTGTCACCGGCGTTATACGTATCTTCCCCGAAGTCGAATGGTGCTACTTGAGGGAGCACTGTCAAGGATATGGACATACTTAACACAAAGGTTATAAAACAAATATAGGCATGTGGATTTAGAAGTCGTGCGAACAAAAGCTTAATTGTTTTAGTGATACAAGTGAAGTGAAGTGTACCATTAACGTTGAGCACTGCGCTGTGGCTACTCTGGCCTGCGTCGTTTTCCGCTATACAGGTGTAATTGCCGATATGTTCATGTTGAACGTTCTCTATGCTCAGTACGGAAATTCTTTTCCCATTTCTGTTGATAAACACTCCATTGCCAGAGTTCAAAATCTCGTTGTTGAGTTGCCAATGTATCTTTAAAGGCAAGTCACCTTTCCCGACGGTACAGGTGAGGGAGACCGTTTCTCCTGCGTTCAGGATGTCATCGCCGAAATCGAACGGAGTCACTTGCGGTGCAACTATAGGAAAGTTTTGTGAACTAGACTGGGCATTTACTAGGTGGATATTAGGGAGTAGGAACTTAATTGCCGAAGTAAACAAAGCGTTAAAAAATTGTAATGAAAATATTATGAGCGTATACCGTTGACCGCTAGCTCGGCAGAATGATTAGTGTGTCCGGCAGCGTTTTGCGCGAAACAAGTATATGTTCCTCTATGGACGGCAGACACAGATTCAATGGTGAGGCCACTTGCCTTAGCGCTCATTTTCATAATAGAAATACCAGGCGTCTCCGAAATAGGTCTATCGTTTAACCTCCAAGTGATGTTGACAGGTACGTCTCCTTTGACTACCATGCATTGCAATCCAACCGTGTCACCCGCATTGGCTGGCTCGTCTCCGAACGTGAAAGGGTTGATTTGGGGGAGTACTATAACAGGATTAACAAATATTTTTGAATAATATTTTAAGCAAAAATTACAGTGCAAAGAAGGACGGGAGAGGCGTGTGTCTACTAGGAAAGTAATTGATTAAGATTTACCATTGACAGCAAGTTCACTAGAGTAGTTCGCGTGGCCTGCTTGGTTTGAAGCTAAGCATGTGTACATTCCCCTATGCACGGAAGCCACGGAGTCAATGGATAGACTGCTGGATTTATGACCAATCTTGGTGACTGTTATTCCTTTAATATCGTTCAAAGGATTCCCGTTCAAATGCCAAGTAATGTTTATCGGAGCATCGCCTTTAGATACCATGCACTGAACGCCAACCGTGTCTCCTGCGTTAGCTGGCTCGTCCCCGAAGGTAAAAGGATGGATTTGGGGTAAAACTGTATGGAACGAATTATTGCCAAAATTTACTATCAAGGTCATACAAAACTAGCAACTAAGAAACTACGTAAAGAAATACGAGGAAAAGAACCATTGACTTCCAACGCAGCGCTGTGATTGGCTGAACCTGCGGCGTTCTCAACGCGGCAGACGTAAGTGCCTCTATGAGTGCCGTTGACAGAATCTATGTTAAGGATCGACATCTTCCGACTCATGCTGCCAATAGCGATGCCTAGGTTTTTGCCGTTAGAAATCTGTCGTCCGTTTAGACTCCAGGAGAAGTTGGCCGGCAAGTCGCCCTTGTTCATGACGCACTGGACGGAGGCAGTATCACCGGCGTTGGCGGGCTCCTCGCCGAATTCAAAGGGTAAGATTTGAGGGGGAACTGTGATAAAAAGCGAATGTTCAAATCAAATATACGTAAGGAAAAGAGCGAACCGTTGACGCTTAGGAGGGTGGTGTGGTTAGTTTGACCGGCGTCGTTTTTGATCTCGCATGTGTAGGAGCCGCGGTGGACGGAGCTAACGGACTCGATGTTAAGAATAGAGGTTTTCTTGCTGATGGTGGTGAGGACGATGCCGAGAGAGTTTCGGGGTTTGATCTGTTCCCCGTTGAATCTCCACGTGAATGTGACCGGGAGGTCACCTTTGCTCATCACGCATGACACCGAAGCGGTCTCGCCTTCGTTCAGGATTTCTTCCCCAAATTCGAACGGCGTTATCTGCGGGGGGACTGAGGAGCGTGCAATTGAAACGGGATGTCTACAGGAATTGCGGAACTACTCTAGAGGAAGGAAAAGCCGATTGGTGTACCGTTGACATTGAGCACGGCGCTGTGATTGGCGGAGCCGGCCCAGTTGGCCGCCACACAGTGGTACGTGCCCCTGTGGACGCCGTTAACCGAGTCTATGTTCAGAATCGACGTTTTCTTGTTGATATTTACGATAACGATTCCGAGGTCGTTGCTCCTTGAAAGGAATTGCCCGTTGAAGTACCAGGAAATATTTAAGGGTTGGTCGCCTTTGCTAATAGCGCAGGATATGGATGCCATGTCGCCAGCGTTTGCAGGTTCTTCACCGAACTCGAAGGGTAATATTTGTGGCGGCACTGTAATGACTCGTATTGCTGAGCGCTATACACCGTTTTAATCTGGCCGTAAGAGCAAGTCGTGTGTGGCAAACGATGTAGCTTTGGCGGGCATAAACATCTCCGATCGTGTATTGATCTTTTACTAAGACGATACATATAAAATATTCAATGATTTCGATGTAAAATCTGTAAAAAATTACATTAGTACAAAAATACGCAAAGATAATGCTGCTGATAATAACTTTTTCGTTTCCAAAATATGATAGGTAAGTGGTTCTCTATGTTAACATTAGATGTATTCATAAACACACTGTATTGATTCTTAATATTAATTAAAAAATAATTGAGCGGATTAAGTCATTATGGGCAACATTAATTTTTAGATAGAAGAGACACTAAGTTATTGTTTTGTAAGATATCTAGTTTAATTATTTCATAACATTTCATTTTTACTTTTCTTTTCGGTAACTTAGTGATATCCTTCCACTCATTAATTTTCTAGTTAGTTGATGATAACTTTTACAAAAGACTATTTTAACATTTTTTCTAAGAGTTATTATTTTTTGATTAACTAATGTTTTTGAGAAGAAAGTAAATCGTTTTCTAAGGTTTGAATAAAATCTTGCCGCGTAAAAAATTAGGTGTGTACTTTGATTATTGAGTGGTTGACTCTTCTTTAAAAATAATGTCAGACAAAAAGTCTTTTGAAACAATGAAATGCATTTGTGTTCGCGGTAGCTGAGTTTGTAAAGTTAATTATTTAAATCAGAATTAATATCCCAAATGCATTTCCATTTTAGTTTCCTATGATGATATTGTATGAGCTAAATAGGTACAGACTTAATAAATCTCAGTAAACTAAGTGGCAATAAAGGTCAAAAATACTTTCCGTATGTATCAATAACACTAATTTATTTTAACATATTTATGTCTTTTTTTTTAAGTTTTCAGAATAGTTATTTAGCTCAAACAAGTCCATATTTTCATACAATAAGACGAGCCAGCACGATTGCCATTTTCTTCCCAGTCACTAACCGAAATAGCTATAGGAGCTATATAGCGTTTAGTGACAAAGGAAGCGCGCCAATTCGTACTGCTTTGTTTTGAAGTGGCCAAAACTTACCCATAACTTGGAGTTCAAGGGTACCCCTGGCGCTGTAGCCTTGAGAATTCTTGGCGACGCAGGTGTAGGTGGCCTGGTCGCTGAGTCGTTCCACGTTCTCGATCACCAGAGTTCCGTTCGGGAAGACCTTCTGTTTGCGGTTGATTGGCAGCACGCTGGAGTCAAGGGTGGATTCGTTCAATTGTTATTTATGCCTCATAATTGTAGAGGTAGATAGAAGATCGCTCCATAGTGGTTTTTGCCATTAGTGATAATTATACTTCGTACGATGTCATATTGGAAGAACTATACGGTTGTCATCTTGTGAACCTGTCAATTCTAAGGTTAGTTGTTGTAACTAATTTGAAACTGACGAGCAATTTGGACAACTCGACAAAATGCGTTTTTCTGCTATCTATATTATTTTCTTGTTTTCCCATATCCACAGCGAAGACGATTTAATAAAAACCCCTTCCCTACTCTATTGGACTGCACCTGGTATCGTCGAATTAATTATCTTAGTTGCCATAAAGAAAAAAAGTTGAAGAATGAATGATTACCGTCCGTCTCTCTCCCAGACGATAGAGTCGATCGGGTATCCGGCGACGGGGCAGTGCGCGACGAGCGTGTCGCTGGCGACGATAGGGCGTTTCTTCATGGGTCGGACGTAAGGCAGGCCGTACACGTTCACGCGGGCTGAGTGAGATGCGCTGCCCACCTGAAATTGATATTATCATATTATGTACCTATTCTCTTATCAAACTTAGTATACTTATTGCTTAATTAATTTATTAAGTTATCAATAAAAATTTACAACAAACAAAACCATGCACTGTAAAATTGAATAACAAAAGATTCACAATAGTGATATAGATTTTTATATTCGCTTCCATCTTTTCATATTCTTTACATGACACGTTCCATCCAAAAGTTGGAGCAGCACAGGAGTAGTCAAGTGTTTATATCGGGGAGGGTTGGAGGGTTTGAATCATTTTTGGATAGTTTCGTCATCGGTACTTACAGCATCGGTAATGATATTGGATATATTATTTGCTTTCAACTAATCGTTCTAAATAACAACAGGTGTTAGTTATGTATTGTCTGGATACCCAAAGAAGGTTCAATAACATAATAAGTGTTGGATTGGTCGTCAATGTTTGGCACCATTCCAGTGATTGACATTTATATGGTAGGAGTATAAATTAACATGAAACAAAGGACGATAATAGAACTACTAGTTTGTTCTAACCTTGAGGTGCTTTTATAGGCTCAGGATAGAGCACAAAAATTAAAAAAATATTTCAAAATAGGTCTTACTTTGCTGGACGCAATGCAAGAATACAGTCCACCATCATTGGTATGCACAGAAGAAATGTTCAGATGCGATTCAACGTTTCCATCGGCGGTGCGTCTTCCAATCTGCAGCCGTTCTCCACTGGACAGCTTCTCTCCGTCCAAAAGCCAGGTGATCTCAGGAATTGGGTTTCCGGAAGCCACGCACTTGAGTCGGAGGAAGGGGCCGGAGCGGAGGGTCTGCTCGCCGAAGCTGTGCCGGATTAGAGGGGGCTCGACTGCAATGAGAAGAGTCAGTGGTGAGAATGTTATGTTTCTCAAAATTCAGAATTCATTAATTTATCTCCGGCACGTATAAGTCCCTTTGCTGGACACAGATATTCTCTCAGAAAGGACGGCTTGGGCCATTAGTTATCCCACGCAGGGCGATTGCGGATTGGGAACTTCGCACTGACCACTTAATTGTTTTGCAGGCGTTATGCATGATGTTTTCTTTTACCGAAAAGCTCATAATGAATTTCAAATCTTAAGTATTTTACATTGCCCAAAAACTCAAGAGCTAGAGGCGAGCACACGACCGCTTTGCGCCGCTTGGCTTCAAAGCACTGAGCCTCCACGGCTCTACATACTATGTCAAAATGTAGGACTTCAGCTTTTAACATTAGGAATATTAAAGATAAATATAGAACAGTTTTAAACGAAATTAGGGCAGTGGCAGGACGACAGGGCGTCACAAAAAGGCAGCCGCCACATACGGTCAACGCGCAATTCTCTGCCCTGTCGAACGTCCCCAACCTATATACATCCCACTGCTGAGCACAAGCCTCCTCTCAGAATGGGAATTCAACTAACTTATCTTGGCGTTTATATATTTTAATTTTCTTGTACTTATTTCGAATTTTAAGCCACATCTTTTTTTTAATTACTACCACTCTCGCGCTGAAATCACGTAATGCAATTGTTAAATAAGCACGACGTTTAGGCACTTAGGCCAAAATTGACTGCAATTTGCGTCGAGCGGCGGCCGTGGTCACGAGTAGTCTGAGCGAGTGGTATTAAAATAATTATGAGCAAAATAACGAAAGTGAAATGGTTTTGAGAGTGTTCTAAGTTCTATTATCTCACAAATTTTATATTTATAACTGTCAAGGTATATAAATATTTAATACTGATGGATGAGGTGAGCCTTACATCGTCCGCCAAGTTTGAGTTCAGCGCTGGCTCCCGCACTCTCCTGGTCATTCCTGATGAAACACTGGTACATGCCCTTGTCTTCCTTCTTCACCGATTCAATCCTGAAATATTGAAAATAAAAACATGTCATATGAAGGAAAAAAATACTTTTGCAAAGGTCAGCCTAAAATCTAGCCAAAAAAATAGGAAGCAGACACTGGAACACTGGTTTTTAAGCTATGATATTTTTTTACCTGAGTAGAGGGTCGTGATGCTGCATGTCCTTGCCATCCTTGAGCCACGTGATGGTCTTGACAGGGTTTCCTTCGTACTTGCAGGTGAACACAGCCGGCCTTCCAAAGTCGACAGTTTGAGTTGCAGGCTCAACGGAAGTTTTGAGGGGAGCAGTCACCGTGAGGACAGTTTCTACAGATTCGCCTGGAATTTTTGGAAGAAATCAGAAGATCATTTATCAGAAGATTGTTTTAGCTGTAATTGTTTTAACTTGAAAATTTTGGTTAAATTTTGTTAATTTTTGATTAAAAGAAAGAAATAACAAGGTAACGTTACATTTAAGAACACATTTAACGTAATGGACTAAATTTAAGTATTGCAAATTGTGTAGGTACTTACCACCAACTGAATTGTTGACCACGCACAAGTATTTTCCAGAGTCCTCAACTTTAGCTTCCTTGATAATCAAAGTTCCAGAAACTTGTTTCACTCTATCGTTAAGCGCAACAGGTTGCTTCCTGGTCGTGCCATCAATGAACTTGTACCATCTGCAACAAAGGAGAATGCGTTCAGAGAAAGGGTATAGCTACCAGATTATACTTCGGACATTCAGAGGTAAAATTTCTACAGAAGTAAAAGACCAAAACATTACAAGCTAATATCCGTTGTCACCCACCTGAAAACGGGAACCGGATACCCTTGACTCAAACAAAGAAGTGCTCCCTTTTGTCCGACACCCAACTCAGACTCTTGGATCCGACCACTAGCCAGTTTAGGAGGGATACTATTCGTGGGTTCTTAAAGAGAAATACATTAACAATTGACGTGAGAAATCATACTCATACCCTACCACCTCCACGGACATGGCTACAAAATGAAAATACAATAACGAAAGCGCGTGAACAAAGCACATTATCGATTTTTATGTGCAGCTACGGCGCGAAGCACAAAGTAAAGATCAAAGCCTTTATAAAAGCAAGAACAGCCTGACACTTACCGGCAGGTGTCTACGCTGGTCGATCATTACTTTGGCTGGGGACCGTAAGGTCGCGGCCGGCCGCGATCGTCACGCCTTCATGTCACGCGGGCGGGGGGCCGCCGCAACAGACTGCAATAACAACGCACATCAGTACATTGGAATGGGATGGTGAGGCTACGTGATAGATGAATGCGTGAGATGTCGGCGGCCGGCCGTGATAGAATTGAAAACGCAAAACGAACCGACGAGGCTTAAGTTTTGTCTCATACAAATAGAAGTTTCTCCCGTCTGATCGACGCTAGCCCATTTTTTCTTTCGTCAAAAACTATCACTGCCTATCACTCACCTAAAAACGGGCGCAGGGTATGCGGCTACTTGGCATGTTAAGTATGCTACGTTCCCTTCTGATACGACGAATACTTCCCAACCCTCGAAGTTTTTGGTTGAATCTTTTCTAGGCGCAATCTTATTAGTCGGTTCTGTAATAATGGACGGAGACTTAGAAAACCTACACATCTCATGAAAAACTGCAGAACCTATGGGAAAAGTATCGGACAAATAAGGAATGTCACCTTTTTGTAGGTAAAGTTAGGGCAAAGAAGATACATAGCCGTAAGATGTCATTATAAATAATATAACTTACCTAAATAATGGTGCGGGATAACCCGATACTTCGCAAGTGAGATATACTGACTCGGTAACGGAAACTAAAAAGATTTGACCACCTTCGAATTTGCGGCTCTTTTCACCGCGCGGAGCTATTTTGTTTGTAGGCTCTGCAATAGAGTAAGAAGATCAAATCAACGAACCTTGAAAGAGGCACAGGAAATCCTTGCGCTGGGCACAAGAGAGCGTAGGAGGAATTTTGTGAAAACTGCACGGTTGGCTTCTGGGTCGCAGTGATGCTCGGAGCAGCGCTCCCGATGGGGTCTAGACGAACATGATTTAATTAAGAAACGCTACTTGCCTGTATAGAGGTGTAGGAAACGCCTGTGCCTGACACAGCAGAGCAAAATGCTGATTTATCTCTTTGATAAAAGTAAAACTCTTAGAGTCTCCCGAAAATGTCGGTGCTTTCGCTCCCACTGGCTCTGGGAAACGGAATTATGCGGCGCTTAAAATTTCTATCTTGACAAAAGACCTAAATACACTTAAAAGAAGAGTGAAAACACTTGCCTGAATATTGGGACTGGAAAAGCTTGAGCTTGACATAACAATCCGAAGCTTTGCCCGATGGTTCTTACGAAAGAGGTACTACGCGCGTCCGTAGAGAAGGTGGGAGCTTTGGAGCCAACGGGTTCTGTTATTCGAAAATTTGACTGATAATGATATAAAAAATCTTAATAAGTACTTGCCTAAAAATGGGAGCAGGGTAACTTTGAGCCTGACAGAGAAGAGCGAAGCCTTGTCCAATCCGTTTCCTAAATATACTTCCCATGGACTCCGATGAAAACGTCGGTGATTTAGCGCCCACCGGTTCTAAAGAAGATGTGTTCATATTGAAATAATGAACTATTATATTCGCGACCTTAAGAATATTATGAACTTAGACTTGCCTGAAGATTGGAACTGGAAATGCTTGCGCTTGGCAGAGGAGTGCAAAACTTTCACCTTCGTGTCTTTTAAGAGATGAAATATCAGACTCTGTAGAAAATGAAGGGGCCTTGGAACCGACGGGCTCTGCACACAATAACAACAAAGATTTAGTACCTACCCACTATTTAATGTAACATCCACATTTTACAGGGGGCTAAAGCTAGAGTTTTTTTCATAACTAATTTGTTGGACACTTGCCTGAAGACTGGTATAGGAAAAGCCTGGGCTTGGCACATCATTGCAAATGCGAGTCCATTGTGCCTTATCACCGCCGATAAAGTGGAATCAGCGGAAAAACTTGGTGGCTTGGAACCCACCGGCTCTGTGCAAGAGAATAGGAACATTAGCTCACCTAAACACTGGAGTAGAGAAAGCTTAATGCACAAGACCGAGCAACGTAAAACTATTGTCAATTTCTTTGACTAAATTGAAAAGGAAGGAGCTTTAACACTAAAGGGTTCTTTCCATAGATTCCGATGAAAATATCGGTGATCTAACGCCTATTGGTTCTACAGAAGATATGTTTATATTGAAATAAGGAACTACTATGTTCAGCTAGTTAGTTAAGAATTTTGACTATTAAATTTGCCTGCACATTCGAACTGGAAATGCTTGCGCTTGTCAGAGGAGTGCAAAACTTTCACCTACATGTATAGAGACGAGATAGGGACTTGGTAGAAAATTAACGGGCCTTGAAACAATCGAGCTCTGCACAATGTACCTACCAACTACCTGATGTAACATCTACATTTTACAGGGGACCATAGCTAAATAGAGTTTTATTTATACAAAGAAATGCATTGTAATTTACACATTTATTGGATACTTGCCTGAAGATGGGTAAGGGAAAAGCCTGTGCTTGGCACATCATTGCGAAAGCATGACCCATGTGTCTCGTCACCGCCGAAAGAGTGAAATCATTGGAAAACGTTGGAGGTTTGGAACCCACTGGCTCTGCGCAAGAGAATATTCAATATTAGCTTACCTAAACACTGGAGTAGGAAATGCCTGCGCCTGACAGAGCAACGCGAAACTATTCCCGATCTCTCTTACAAATATACTGCCTTTGGAATCACTCGAAAAGGAAGGGGCTTTAGCACCAACGGGTTCTAAAAAATAAACGGATATCTATTATAATGTTTGTTAAGTACCCACCTGAATACTGGCTTAGGGTACCCCTGCGCCTGACAGAGCATGGAACCCACAGAACTCGCCTCGATTTCGTAGTTAAAAGATGCCGCAGTAGTTTGAAACGCAGGAGCTCTGGCGGTGATAGGCTCTGGACGTAAAATATGGATCGTTTGAAAAGAGCGAAATACTCACCTGAATAGGGGAGAAGGGTGTGCCTGAGCCTGACATAACAGAACAATCGCTTGTTCTGCTGCTTTTGTAAGTGTAGTACTCTTAAATTCGGACGAAAATGTTGGCGCCTTTGACCCGACAGGTTCTGCCAATCCAAATTCATTCAGATTTAACTATGAATTCCTCAGTTCTTACCTGAATATTGGGACAGGAAACGCTTGCGCTTGGCACAATAAAGCGAAATCTTGACCAGTTCTACGAGTGATCCCAGAGAATTGGACGTCGTTCGAAAACGTAGGGGACTTTGAGCCAACGGGTTCTACAATCGAAATAATACATTTTATTCACCTGAAGACGGGAACTGGAAAAGCTTGAGCCGGGCACAGAAGATTTAGACTCTCGCCTACTTTCCTCACATACCAAGAAAATTTGTTATCGGTAGAAAAAGCGGGCGACTTGGATCCAACGGGCTCTAAAATAAGATAGGTATATTGAATAGAAAAGGCTCATGATTCTGAACTCAAATGTGTTAATTAATACTAAATTTTCTCTCACCTAAACACTGGGACAGGGAACCCTTGCGCAGGGCACGTGAGCGCAAAATCTTGACCAGAATTTATTTCAAACCATGCTAATTTTGATCCACTCGAGAAAGAAGGACTTTTGGAGCCGATAGGTTCTAAAACAACACAGATTTATTAAGGTACCTGAATAGAGGGGCGGGGTATCCCTGCGCCGGGCATAGCAACGCAAAGCCTTGCTCTACGTCCTTAACATACCACGCCATTTTGAAATCCATAGAGAAAGTAGGGGCTTTCAGACCGACAGGCTCTAAAACAAACGCGATGTTTATAGTGAAGCGGTCATGACTCACCTAAATACTGGAACGGGATACGCTTGCGCCAGACATAACAGCGTTATACTTGAATCCCTCATGAATTCCACAAATTCTATCGTTTTAGTGGGAACTTTCGGTGGGGCGCTATTTATCGGCTCTACAAGAAAATAGTAACATTGTCAATGACATGGTATTTACCTGGATAGAGGCACTGGAAATGCTTGGGCGGGACACAGCAATGTCACGCTTGCATTGATAGACGTACTGAAACCTCTAACACTGTCCAAGGTAGGGAACTTCGGAGGAACTCTGCCCACGGGCTCTAAACATCGACAGTTCATTTTTCGATAAAAATAATTGCACACAAGACAGTACTAAATTACCTGAATATTGGGACAGGGAAGGCCTGAGCTGGACAAAGTAATGTGACGGTATTATTTGATGGTTCTTCTGTGAGATCGATCACTTTAGTTGCCACTTTCGGAGCAGCACTGCCCAGCGGTTCTACAAAATAGTTCCGAGTGAGTATAATATGAAATTGAATACCTGAAGGCAGGAGCTGGGAATGCTTGTGCAGGGCACAACAGTGTGATGCTATCACCGCCATTAGCATCGAAGGCTCGACTTTTGTCGCCAGTTGTAAATTTAGGATGAACGCGACCAACAGGCTCTAAGAATACATAAACGGTTTTTGACATGCTGGTATATCTAATTATTACCTGAATAATGGGACGGGGAAGGCCTGCGCTGGGCATAGGATCGTCAAACTCGCGTTAAGAGTAGCGCTGAAGCTTCGCGAACTATCCATCGAAGGGAACTTAGGTGAGACTCGTCCCACAGGCTCTAGGAAGACAACAATATGTATCAATGTACCTGAACAAAGGCGTGGGGAACGCTTGTGCCGGACAGAGTAATGTCACACATGAATTCGAAGAATACGTATAGCTGCGCCCTGTCTCCGTGGATGGGAATTTCGGCGATACTTTGCCCATCGGTTCTGTTTGAGAGAAAATATTAGAGACAATTTCGAATTACCTAAATGCTGGTGGAGGGAACCCTTGCGCAGGGCAAAGCAACGGAACACCGCTCCCCATATTCGATATAAACGATCTGCTAACGTCTCCGGTTGCGAATTTTGGAGATACTTTTCCCATTGGATCTACGAATAGCACGTTATTGTTTATTGTGTGTATTAATATTTGGTGTGAACGGCTTGATTGACTTACCTAAACATTGGGGCGGGGAAAGCTTGAGCGGGACATAAAACCGATATCGTTTGATTGCTTTCAAAATTGAATAGTCGACTCTTTTCTAGGCTTGGAAACTTCGGAGACACTTTTCCCATAGGTTCTGGAGAAAAATGTTATAGTTTTTATTTTTACCTATAAAGCGGGATCGGGAACGCCTGCGCAGGGCACAACAAGGTGACGCTGCTACTCTTCTCATAGTCCACCAGGCGGCCCTTATCGAGATTTGGAAATTTCGGCGATACCTTTCCGAGAGGTTCTATGTACAAAAATATAAAGTTCAGTAAAGCCGAAAACAATAAGTACCTGAAGATTGGAACCGGGAACGCTTGGGCGGGACATTGTAATGCGAGCGAATAGTTTTTCTTGACTCCGATCATAGTGCCCATCACCAAAGTGGCAAATTTCGGCGGCACACGTCCGACCGGCTCTAAGGAAGGAGTACGAAATACTTGTTAATAACATTAAGTACCTGAACAATGGAGTTGGGTACGCTTGCGCGGGACACTGCAGCGCGTAAGAATCGTTTTTCTTAACTTCGAACATTGTTCCAGTCAGTACTGTTGCAAACTTGGGAGGTACGCGCCCAACCGGTTCTAAAAATATTTATAGAAAATAGAGCGATTGGCTATACGAGGCTATTACCTGAATAAAGGTACAGGGAACGCCTGGGCGGGACATTGCAACGTAAACGAGGCGGCCAGTGTGGTAACGTACATGGCACCGACTTGTGTGCTGGACAGCCTGGGAGGCACTCGACCTACCGGCTCTGAGGAGGTAAAACGACGTTAGATTGAAGAGTTCTTACCGGTACATCGGTGAAGGGTAGGCCTGGGCGGGACACAGCACTGCCATGTTGGTGCCCACGGAAAACTGGAAGCCGCTGGTAGTTGATGCACTAGGGAACTTGGGAGGCACCCGGCCCACAGGCTCTGCGCATGTTGGGAGAAGGCGGGGTCACCAGGGTCGGGCAGTTACAGACCAGAGTGGACATTGATCGGCTAAGTTACCCCTACTGTATCTAAGCGCCTAATTTTGAAATCGCAAGTCAAGGCTCTGCAGGGTACCCTATCCCAACATTCAGGCAAGTCGTTTACACAATAAAGTTTACAGACACAAAGGCTTGTGTGCGTAAACTTCGCTAAATTTCATAGACAAAAATAATAATCTCTTGTTGAATAATTCGTCAAGTATATATCCACATGTTTCTTAAGAATTCACTTGAGATTATTTATTTTGTATAACACTAAGTTTGAAGAAAATAGTTTGGAACAGAATATTTCCTACGTGTTTAAGCAATTTTCGTATTGGACCGTTATTATTCATTATTACACTTCTAGCTTCATAGGTAATTTGTTTTTTAGGCTTTTAGTAAGTAAAGCCTATTGAGATCACTATAAAATATATATTAATTTACTTTTTAGGAAATATTCTGTATTAAAAATCTATTGAATGAAAGGACACGGAATTTCAAAAAGTTTCAGTTAATATCAACATTGTCGATGTAATTTACGAAAGGCACTTTGACCAATTTACTATTGAATTTGAGCTTTGAAGAATTGTTTAACTTCTCAAACAAAAGCTATTTGTAAAATATGTTTAAAATTAAAGAATATGACACTGTTGTTATTAACATGGCGCTCTCAATTCATTATCTCTTGTTATTAATCATGTAACCAATAAATGTAATAATCGCATCTTTATTTGCCAGTATTTGTACAAGATTTAAGATAAATAATAAACGAATGGATTGGGGACTGACAGTTCCCAATCCGCACTGGGCCCGCGTGGGAACTATGGCCCAATCCCTCTTGTTCTGAGAGGAGGCCAGTGCCCAGCAGTGGGACGTATATAGGCTGGGATGGAATAAACGAATGAATTGACAGCACCACTAATAACTAGAAGAAAAAAAAACTCACCAGTAATGACGAGTCGTCCCTTGGTAGCGGAAAGGCGAGTTTCTCCAGTAAGCCTGTGCTTTGTGCGACATTGGTACATCTTGTATCCGTCCTCGGGTCCAACATCTCTAATATGCAACTCGCCAGATGGCAGAACTAAGTATTTTCCCTCTGAAAATTTCAAAATATTGTAGAAGTCTGCTCTGTTATCTAATGACGTGAAAAATGTATTTGATTTTACGAATTTGGCAACGCAGCATAAGGCTGCGGCTTACTTACAAATTTCATTGCATGCAGGAAGGAGGATAAAGGAGATAGGTAGGCCGTGAGGCCTGTGGAGTCACGGGAACCCAATAAAGGATAAGTAGTCCTATCTGCGAATGAAGTTTGACGCTAATTTGGGAAGCCAAGGTCGGCGTATGAAGGTCGTACCTAAATCATTTTCGGATTCTAGATTGATGTCAAGCTCCTCGGCACCATCCTCGCTGATAATCCACGATACTACAGTAACGTACTCCGACACAAAGCTCGGGATGTGACACTTTAGAATAGCAGCATTGCCTCTCAAAACGTATTCTTCCATTAGATTCACTGCGTACGATTGCGATACCACTGCAACAACAGCCTCACGTCAGGGAATTAAATTAAATTATTTAAACTTTTAGAGTTTTGCAATTCCTGCCCTGAAGCCACTCTTATTAACAATGACCGACAACGACCATCAAGGAATGGGTGTAAAGGAAAGGAAGTGATAATAAGGACCCAACCAATGAAATACCTAAATCGGATGAATTGTCGATATTAATCTCTTGCTCTTGATCGTCTTCAGAAACTATCCAAGATGCGACCGACACATATTCGGAAACGAAACTTGGGATTTGACATTTGAGAATAGCAGCATTTCCTCGCAGAACATACTCTTCCCAGAATTTCACGTCATAAGCTTGTGACACGACTGCAAAGGACAAATAACCAATGATAGTTTTAATAAAGTCAAAATGAGCATAAGTTTAGTTAATAAAATATGACGTCGTTAATACCAACAAAACATGAATCACCACTTATAAGAAACTTAGATCTAGTGTGATTCATCCGTTCTATTATTTTTTTATCTCACAGCTTACTAATACTAGCGCAATGTTCAACTGTACGGTAGAGTAAAACTACTTATTTCAAAGATTATAGAGTTCATCGCCCTATTCCTAATTATTTGTCGAGTATGGAACAAAAACATAAACAGTTTGAAGGAATGCACGACTCTTACTCAACTTCACGGCCAGGCTGTAATTACTAATTAGGAAGGGATAGTACTAGGAACATGTGGATAAGACACTGTTCTTATTTACCCAGATTAACTTCGGAATCTAAATTTATCTCCAATTCATCTTTTCCCCCCTCTGATATGATCCAGGAAGTGACCGTGACATACTCGGTGACGAAACTCGGAATGTGACACTTCAGTATGGCGGCATTTCCGCGCAGCACGTTTTCTTCCCAAAGATTTACTGTGTACGACTGAGACACCACTGGAATAGATAAGCTGCTTATTTTTACGTAAAACAACTGAACGCTAAGCCTAAATTTCACGAAATAAAAAGGACTTGAATGGGAGACTAGGACGGGTACCGAGATAGTTTAATACCTAAGTTAGAGGAATCGTCTACACTAATTTCTTGGCTGTCATCGTCTTCTTCGGAAATAATCCAAGATGTTACAGTTACGTACTCAGTGACAAAACTGGGCAAGTGACACTTGAGGATGGCGGAGTTACCGCGCAGAACGTTCTCGTCCATCAAGTTAATAGTATATGCCTGAGACACGACTGAAACAATTTTTATTTTTTGTGATATTAAATAGAAATGACAAGTACTCGTAGTTGATCGAACAACTACTAAAGGAAATGGGAAGAAGGCAATTGTCAAAAACCGTAATTAGAAATACCCAAGTTATTTTCTTCAGCATCGGCATTTATTTCCAACTCTTCTGTGTCCCCATCGGATATAATCCAAGAGGAAACGCTTACATATTCGGTGACGAAAGTGGAAATGTGGCATTTTAGAATAACGGCGTTCCCTCGCAATACGCTCTCTTCCATGATGTTGACCGTGTAAGCTTGTGACACTACTGCAAATATCATCCAAAACATCGCTGTCAATCTATTATTGCAACTCAGGAAAGGATCTTAGGATCTAAACTGAAACATTAACTTTAAATATACCCTCGTTATTAGCAATATCTTCTAACTTAATTTCGGACTCTTCATCGTCTTCCGAAATTATCCAAGAGGCGACTGACACGTACTCTGTCACGAAACTAGGGATGAGGCATTTCAGGATTACAGCGTTGCCGCGTAAAACATTCTCTTCGACGAGATTGACCGTGTACGCTTGAGATACCACTGTAATGTTGAAATGACGATGTCAAATTACAAGTGACGTGAGTGAAGTTATCCACAAACATCTAAAGGACAGGATGTGTGGGA
Organism: Choristoneura fumiferana; assembly: GCF_025370935.1. Taxonomy (NCBI): domain Eukaryota; kingdom Metazoa; phylum Arthropoda; class Insecta; order Lepidoptera; family Tortricidae; genus Choristoneura; species Choristoneura fumiferana. The sequence continues at coordinate 3,805,433 of NC_133481.1, forward strand.
CGTAGATTTCTTTATGTCAGAAAAACGATACCGTAAGCTTCATTTTGAACATATTCCCCTCCTTCCGTGTCATGCCAAGAAACGATTTGCACATGATCGGACACAAACGATGGAATGTGACATTTGAATACGGCGGCGTTTCCTCGTATCACGTACATATCGTACACCTGCGACTCGTACAGCTGGTTGACCGCTGGAATGTTTGACGCATGTTAGAACGACCTCTACACTATGGTTAACGCTCAAGGATTTAGTGGAGAGCGGATAGGGACAATTGGGGTCGGGCGGGCTCTCTCGATTACCGTAATTGCCGTCAGAGCCGTTTAACGAAAACGCAGAGAGGGACTCCTCGTCAGTTATCCATTCGATGACATTGACATAATCCGCCACAAACGACGGGATCGAACATTTAACTATGGCCGAGTTTCCCCGTAAGACATCCTCGTCGATAACGCGAGGTTCGTAAGACTGATGTACCACTGTAAAAGTTAAAAGCTAAAATCATCTCTTCTTTACATGACATTTTGGAAAGGAAAGGGGAATTGACGACAATCCGCGTATTTTAAACGTAACTACCCGACTGAACGTTAGCTTGCTCATCTGGTGTGACAGTTTCGTTGTCCACGCTCCAAGACATGACATGAACAAAGTCCGCGACAAATGATGGCACGATGCATTTAAGAATAGCCGTGTTTCCTCGCAACACGAACTCGTCGTTCACTCTAGCCTCATACACCTGTAGTACAGCTGCGTAAAATATTAAAACGATGACGATGGATTTAGGATTGGGATTTTCTTTTAACCGAGGAGTTACCCTCGCTGTGCCCGGGGAAATATGAGCCTCCATCGCTGTCGGTCCACATTTCGACAAATACGAAGTCAGACACGAAACTTGGGACTTCGCATTTCATTATAGCTGCATTCCCACGGATAACGTACTCGTTGTCAGCCTCTGGCTCGTAGGGTTGCGATATCACTGACAACATTATCAATTAGGTACTTTTTTTACCTACATTCTTTAAAGTACAAAGGATTATGGAAGGGACAGCGAAACGTAACAAAAGTAACTTGTAGAAATACCCTCGGCCGTATTTGTATTGTTAATCGTGAGTATTTGTCCGTCATCCATTATCCATGATTCCACGTAGACGAAGTCGCTCACGAATGAGGGAATCTTGCAGCGGACTATTGCGGCGTTGCCTCTAATCACGTACTCATTTTCGGCTTCGGTCACGTAATTCTGTGACACGACTGAAGAATAACAATTAGTCTACTAGTTGGGAATGAGCGGGTAAAGGTGTGGGACAGGCGTTTAGTGCGGCGTCGGGAAGTGGTCACTTCATTGTTTAGCGAAGTTATTGTTATTGTACCGAGGTCGTCGGAATGGGTAATCACTGTTCCTTCTTCGTCAATCCACGATTCTACCTTTACAAAGTCGGCGACAAAAGAGGGAATGGAACATTTAAGAACAGCAGCGTTCCCTCGTATGACATATTCTGTCAGGATCTCGGCCTCGTATAATTGGTTTACGACTGAAATAAGATATGCATGGTCTAAACATTATGTATAGTTTATAAAAACATAGCAAACGGTTTTACGTATGACTAACAAATAATTGAGAATGCGAGAGGCACGCTCAAAAAGATATATAATTGACAACAGGAAGCTCGTATAAGGCTGTAGAGTTTTTATCGATAGTGTCATTCCATTGGTAGGTGATTTGGTTGGGAACGGAAAGCTGGCAAGTACAGGATGTGGGACATGTATTGTATGTACATGTGTACAGTGGTACCATTGTCATCTTTAGAATCCGCGCTTGCATAGGTATTCCCTTCTTCATCTTGCCAAGAGACAACGTTTACGAAATCCGCAACAAATGAGGGTATGGAGCATTTAAGAATGGCAGAGTTTCCTCGGATGACGTATTCATTGTTTACTTCGGACTCATACTGCTGCTGTACCACTGCGGATATGATAATCCTTAAGGATCAGGAAGAAGGATTAATTTGGCAAGGGTAAGCAATTAACCATAGTCGTTGCCAGGGAAGAAATCTTCGTTGTCGTCGGTGTGCCAAGAGAGGACCTCTATGAAATCAGCGACGAAGGATGGGACCTGACACTTTAGCACGATGCTGTTGCCCAATATGACGTATTCCTTGTTAACGTCGGTGTCATAATTCTGGGATACCACTGTGATAATACGCTTAATTAATCGTTATGTTATCAAGAAATAGTCCCTTAAAATACAATTATTAACTTAATTTGGACAATAACAACCTGTGGGAAAATACACATTAGCAAATTTTTAATTGAATTACTAACATACCGCATGGATTGTAGTCGGATAAGTTTTAATATAGGGTTCCAAAAAATAAGTACGGACATTGCCACCATAAACCATATAAAACTGCATGTCGTCAAAAAATGTAACCCACTTTCATCAGTTGCAAGCTGAAATTCAAACTGTGACAATGCTTTTCAAGAGCAGCCTTGTTCTCGCCGCATTTGGTCGTGGAGTGCCAATGCCTTTAGAATTTGTAACGCAACAGGTGTCTGTTACATCAGCACTTAGTATTGTATAAACAATGCATTGCATTACATTCACAACACAAGTGGAAGTAAATTTGCATTTATTTACATGTTTTTCTGTAAACTTTGTATTTTAGAACAAAATTGATCCTGCTAGCGAAGTGTCTGTATCTGCTGCTTTTAAAAGCCTTGTTTAAACGTTGAAAGTTCCTAATGTTAAAATTGTTTGCCCTCCGTTAAACAAAACAAGATAATGACATAAATTCGTTATAATATCGATCTTTAAGACTTAAGCCCAATTTTCCAGTAACTTACTTAATTGAGCATCTTCCATTCTGTCAATACGACTAAGAGTACTAAATTTGACGCCAGCAATGATTGAGTCGGTCTTTCTCCGCGGCTGATTATTTAATTGACCCTATTGGCCTTCCCCTGTAGGGCAGTGGCCTGTGACTTGACTGGGACAACCAATAAAATGCATCGGCAAATTGTTAGTTTATTACATTAAAGGGCCTTTCAAAGGACGGCTTTTGATAAGCTTTTATTAATGCTCACAATGTTTGTCGATGACGTTTTTCTCATTGTTACTAAATGATAATAAATCTTAGTTTTTTGAGTAACTAGAAGAGGCTAAGAGCGCAAATATTAGACTTTTTGTAGGCATTAAAAAAAGTAAAGCAACACACGGATATCCTAGTCTTGTTTGAACTAGGTTTTCGTGTTTTACCTACCTAGCTTTCGCTGTGACAGTATTTTTAACGACGCTAGGAACGAAAACAATTTGTTTTGTTAGCTGAGTTAATATTTCTACGTAATGTATATAACTTATATTCTTTATTGTTACTCATGCTTCTGTCACAATCGTCATGCTCCATACCTACCTACCTACGCGATATCATCTATATAAGACTTTCTTCCGCATCGTAAGCCAGGGATATAATATATTGTATGAAATCTAATACTTTATCTTGTCACAGCGGTATTAGGTTACAAACGAGCAAGGGGCATAAGTCAACAGTTCAAGCAGCACGTTTGAAGCGAGGTATTTGATAATGAACACTTTATTTCCGCTTAGAGAAGCTGGACTGCTTGGAGTATTCGGTTATTATTATGATTTAGTTGGAAGCCATTGTAGTGAAGATACGTATTATGATGTCATAACAAAACTTTATATATGCCCTTACTTGGATGACTCGGAGACGGTAAAGAAAATAATGCTTATACAGACACTTAGCTAGGAATAACGAGTAGAAATAGTTAATCTAAGTACGTGTTAAATTTACGTTTATATTAAAAAAAACAGTATTATGTTATGCCCAGATTTAAAAAGTATTGTCTTCAGAATAAGTAGAGGTATAGTCCAGGTCAAAGATATCTGTACACTTTAGTACAGTCTGCTTCGAAAGTAGCTATACCCTTTCGTACTTTGTTGCTTTATCATAATATGTCAATACGTCAGAGCAAAAAAGTGATCCGCCACTTTTCATGCTGACTGTTCATGCAAAAGTTCAAACTTGAAGTGACAACGAAAGGGAATAAAGTGTACTTAAATTGAACTTTGACGTCGACTCGTCTGTATGTATATATTTTCCAAGTAAAGTTGAAACAAGGACGACAATTTTTTGTCAGCTTTCAGAACTATTATTCTACGTATATTTTTAGTTTTTATCCCTTATTTCACTATTATAGCCCCACGTATAGATGACAATCACTTTTTCTATTCTTCAGAAAAATATTCATCTTACATGGAGCTACGGCTTAAGTATAATTGTTTTCCCACAACTTCTAAAGTCAATAACCCTACCCATAACGTACCCTACCCAGAGATGCCTAACTAAATAGCAAGATATATTACCAGCGCGAACGTTGACATCCCGTGAATGAATGGATCCGAGCTGGTTACGCGCGAGACACGCGTAAACCTGCGCGTGCACTTCTTGACGGTAGTCTTCTGCGCGGAATGGCGGGAAGACCAAGTTGCCGTTCGGTAGAACCTGGAGACAATTCACAAAGGTTAATAATGCACTTAGGCCTTATAGCAGAATGCACTAAGAAGGCAACAGCGAATGGCGACGGATAGTGCGACGTAACACCACCACGGATATGACGACCATGACCACCCTGTCAAGAGTGTAACGATTAAGAAGGAGAATGCATTTAGCTTGCTCTTGCAATAAAAGCGGACACACAAGAATTCGGCGAATGGTGTGGTCAAGAATATTATTGAATGACGTTGACGTTTGTGCAATAGTCCTTTTGATCTCTAATAACGTCTTGAAGAAGCTCTCTCTTTCTCTTTTTGTTAGACGAAGTTTTAAGGTTTATGTAATATTCCGACAGCGCACGCTCAATTTCGGCCACGTACGTGATCAGTGAGTTTAAGAGTAGAAAGGAGGAAAGACATTTGATGTGGTCTTTTTAACACTGATTTCCAACAACGAAATATTCAGTACTATAGCCTGCTATTCGCGACTCCGTCCGCGAAGAATTCGTTTATCGCTATCCTGCGGGAACTATTCCATTTTCCGGAATAAAAACTATCCTATGTCCTTCCCCGTAACTCAGACTATCTGTGCACTGAATTTCGTGTAAATCGGTTCAGCAGTTTTGACGTGATGGTGTAACAAACAAACCAACAAACAGACTTACAAACTTTCGCAATTATAATATTAGTGGGATTTACAGATGAAGACTTTGTCTAAGGCAACTCAGAAGTTGAAAAAGACGAATATTTCTCTTTTCAAAGTATTAATTTAATTGTAAAGGCTAAAACTTAAGTTATATGTTTATATTTAAAATGAACTTCCCTATTATCTGACTCAGCTTTAAAGTTGCACGACTAAACAACGAAAAGGAAACACTAGTCCAAATGAAGTTCTCACGTTCCCGACTTTATTAGGTCACCCACTATTATTAGCCTCTGGCCGCTTACCGACTAACCGAGCAGCCTCTCTCTAGTTGGAGCCAAGCACATTCAAATATGGCTCTCTTGATTTCACGGGAAAGTTTGATGGTTACTCGGCATGAATTTGGAGTGCACCGATATGCGGAAGACTTACATTTCAAAAGTGATATAGGCATACTTAACTATACCTAGTTAGTTAGTTAGTAGTTACTTATTTTGATCTAATCAGTCGTAAGTCGAGACATCGTCCACAACAGTTGCGTCGTCTCTCACCCAGAACACATACTTAGGGTTGGGGTTTGGTAACAGTGCTACGATCGTGTCCAATCTATTGGTTCCTTCATGACACTCATCGCAAAACTGGAGAAAGTCGTGGAAGTGTGCATAGAAATGTCACCTGGCACCCACACATAGAGGTGGGGTTCCAATGGAACGCACCAGTCGTGTTCCAAAAGTGTATGCATTGGTGCTTTCGTCGGGGCCAGTCGCTCACCTGTTGCAATTCGGTGTCGTCGCCTACAGTAGTGCCGTCGCTTCGCCCCCAGTCTGCCTCAGGGTTGAAGTTGGAGTTCCCTTGAACCGCGCACTCCATCGCCGTATTGGTCGTGTTGCTGAAGTACTTAAACACTACTGGTTCTGCCGGGGGTCAGTGTCTCACCTGACCTGTCGTAATCCGGGGACGTCGCCCACAGCAGTGCCTTCGCCTCGCACCCAGATGACGTCGGAGTGAGAGTTCCCTTAGGCCGCGCACTCCGACACCCTATCGGTTGTGTTACTGAAGTATACGCTATTGGTGGTTTCGTGGGGGTCAATTGACTAACCTGTCGCAATCCGGGAACGTCGCCCACAGCGGTGCCGTCGCCTCGCACCCAGATGACGTCGGGGTTGGGGTTGCCTCGAGCCGCGCATTCCACCACCGCGCCAGTCGTATTGCTAAAGTCCACTCGGTTTGGGGGTTCCTTCATGAAGATCGGGCCGTACGTTTCATCCTCGCATAACACTGATCCTGTGAACATAGAAAGATATTCGTTTATTGACTTGCCTTTCGAAATGCGATGCGGTGGTAAGCTTTACAAACACGCGGTAGTACAGTCAGCAGAAGAAGCGGTTACGGTGTTCAAAATTATCTATAATACGACTCTACTGACTTTTCTTCTATTTCTGCTGCGTACATTTTGATAACTACGAAAATGATAGTGCATCACTACTTATTTTAATATTAACAGCTTTTATTTAACTTGCAATATTTGTTTGTCCGGGTTAAATCTTTCTAGTCAAATTTCTCCCAATTCTAGAGATCGTATCAACTTAAAATTGGCACACATATGTGTAGTTTGGACGATCATCATTATTCCAGCTTATATAGGACTATCCAATTGGGAACTTAACACACACCATTGAATTGCTTCGCAGGTTTGTGCGGGATTGCTCACAATATTTTCCTTCACCGTAAAGTTCGTGGTAAACTTAAAACGTAATTTCGAAAATCTCACAGATGCGAGCCCGGATTAGAGTCCACGATCCTCTGCTTCAGAGGCCACAGGTCAAACCACTATGCCACGGCACGGCTAATTTGGATGATAATATTGATAATACACTTATCTCTTAATTATTTCAAACAACTCGACATAAATATTATTTCGAGACTTCAATATGTTCAGACTCAAATTTTCAGTTATAAAATTAGAAATTATCGTTTATTGTTTTTAAGTTGCTTAGGATATTACACTGAAATTGCGGTAAATACATTTTCTATTTTATCTTTTTTTCCACAATAACTTAAATTTTCTGCACAAAGTCAGTTACGTGGTCAGGTTCGGATTATCCCTGATTACTTTGTAGTATTGTAAAAAATACAAGTATAGAAAAACTTGCGTTAAAACAAGGATTGACGTTCATAATTGATTATACCCATGCATGCAAACATAAAAAAATTAGGACATTGATAGACTATTTTTTTCTACATTTCCCGTTGTTCCAAAATACACCATCATTTTCGTGGTCACACTTATAAGTATATTTTAAACAAAAAAAAGAGGTCAAACTCCTGTAAATCCTTTTTTAAACTATAAGCAACTTTGAAACTAAGACTGCGTCAATATAACGTATAATGTTTATCGCAAAGTCATAATTATTTATCTATAATTAATGTAATAAAGGTTCAGTTAGATTTGCGTCAAAGATCGAGCGTCATTTTCGTTACGGTTGCGACTTGGTAAGTATTGGGTAAATAAATATAATGTTTTACTGTGCTGTGTCATTTGCAGTTAAGTTATGCAATATTGATTTCATTTGCTTCAAATCTATAGGATATTTACTACAGAGCCGCGAAAGTAAGAGCTTTTCAATTCGTGGTCATCATTTTCGTGGTCCTATGGGCCACGAAACTGATTAAAGACACGAAAAAGATGATTTTCCCTACAAGTAGAAAAATACAGAACACTTTTTATAGAATTTTCTGCTTTTTACAGTGTAATCGTTATGCCGTTATTGATTTAATTGATTTAAACGAAGAATGGTTGACGTCAACAACATTTGCTCCAGGTGTGGTTATAGGAATTATGACCAGTGCGTCGCCAATTTTGTTAACTGGCGAGAGGTTCAAGAATTATTTTGCCCTGAATGTACGTGTGAAATGTATATATCTAAATATTAAAAGAAAACTTCGTCATTTAGAGGAGCATTTTGTTTGTAACATAATTTCGTTCTGGTTTACCGTAGACCTGCACGGGGGGAAGGTATTGAAAACTGTTTGGTTTGTGAGTTGAAGTTATTAATCTTACTTTAATTAAGTAATTTCTAGATAGTATTTAAAAGGTTACAAAAATGACAATTTGAAGTCGTCATTTTCGTGGTCAAGTTTTAATTTTTTTTATATAGATATCGATTGTCTATTTCTGTTGATACCTGATTAATTAAATAATGCTTATTCGTTTTCTCATTATGATCAGATTTTTCATTCAAATAGTACAATTATAAGATTTTAAAAATAAACAAATGTTCTTTTTTCGTGGTCTCGATGCTCATTTTCGTTACCGTTAAAAATTGGATTTTGCTTTTTTTAACCAAAATAAACTTTATCGATCTCATATAATATAAAGCATCTTATCGGTACATATCCTTATGGACATCAAATGTGTGTTTTTATTTCTGTAACATTTCTCTTACACTCAAAACAGACCCCA
>NC_133481.1:3815354-3881951 GCF_025370935.1 Choristoneura fumiferana
TTCCTAACAGAACAATAATAAACCGAAATACTGAAGCAGTAAAATGAACCGAAATGCTGGCTAGGTCAGCGAAAAGTTGGAAAACCCCCGACTTTGTCACTTCAAAGTTCAATATCAAAAACGGCTGAAGAGATTTTGTTAAAATATGTCTAAGAACTATCGCTAGAAAACCTGCTTTCAAATAAAAAACCGCATTCAAATCTGTCCACCCGTTTAAGAGCTACGGTGCCACAGACAGACACACAGACATAACACCCCTCTTTTTGCGTCGGGGATTAAAAAGACATGGTCTACAGTTGTATTACTAGAGTCCCATAGGTAGTTAAGAGTTCCGGTTCAGATTGTTTACCTCTAGGAACAGTTTGATGTCGGTTTTGATATATATCAAAATTTCTTATCCTTATTATTTTTCTTGAAACAGTAGCTTGTAAGCAACAGATTACTAGCAAAAATATTGAAACCGCGTAGATAAGAAACTTTATTACGCCTAACCTATGCCGCAACTACTAAGTACTACTTCTAGATATTAAGTAGGTATGCCTATTCGTAAAGACAATTATTTTGAGTTTACGCTGTTTCAGTTTAAAAGCCTGATATGCAATTAAAATTAACAAACAATGTAATTCGTGGTGGACGACGACAATGGCTGGTACTTAGTGCACGATTAGTATTTATTTAGCTTCTGCCTTTAATAAAACCTAAAGGTATATGATGTATGAGAGCGTTAGTATCATTTCGTCTAAAAAAACAGCTGGTTTAAGTAGCAACTGGTCTAAAAATCAACTGGTCTAAGTAGCAAGTGGTCTAAAAAGCAACTGGTCCTAACCTGTTTTTGTCGACTTTGAGTCAAATAATTTTAGACCACTTAATGCTTAGACAAGTTGCTACTTAGATCAGTTGTTTTTTAGACCACTTGCTGCTCAGAAATTGCTAATTTGCTACGGTGACCAGCTGCTTTTTAAACGAAATGATACTAACCCCTAACAACAAATTTATAAAAAAAAATAGGAACGTTTAGCAAATGGAAACTGTTATCATCGTTCGTGTGAAAAACCTAGATTACACAGTAGGTACTAATGTAAATCGACTGTTATTTTCAAATTTTCTATCTACGTAGCGCCAAATTTCTTCTCGAGTCTGTCCTAAGCTTGGTTCTAGCTAGTCAGACTTTTTATTTCAAACGTACTTTTACCAATGAGATTACCAACATAAACTGGAATATTTCCTCCAAACCCCGTCAACTTCCAGCAAGTTCAATGCTTTTCTAACCTATATTATACTCCTCCTGTTTCAATTTTGACGCGGAAATTTTAAATACTTTATGGAAATGTCGTTAAATCAATGAGTGTTAAGTATGCAATCAACCTATTTTGTTTTTGTTATTACGCTCATTCATTGCATGTAATTAAATGTATTTAGTACCTATTATAAAGTTCTCATGTAAGTAAATGTGAAATTCATTTTTTATAAACCTAAACTTATTTTAATATTCACCCTGGCGATGTAGGTAGTTCGTCGCGCTCTAAAGTTTCCATATTATTGCTAACACGAACTTTGCCATTCAGCGTCAGAGTAAGTACTTAAGTATGCTTTGCATCAACATTACGCCTGTAACCGTATATGCATACCGTCTTCCTGTACTAGAATTCACTTTTACATTATTCATTAGTTACACGCTTTTGTTTAAGATTTGGTCATGCTGCACGTTTAAGTGTCGTTTACTAACAGTTAAGTTCTAATGAAGTGTGAACTTGGTTTATTAATTTTTAACCGTCGGAACTTGAATATGTTCATCGGTAAAGTTTTTGTGAGATAGGAACAAATTATTTTTTTAATTAATAAAATAATAAGGTGGTTTTATCTATTCATACCGAAATCATTTCGTGTCAAGATGCAAGCCAAGGCCATAATAACGTCATAAAGCTTTCACTGTTAAAACTTATTAGATCTCATGAAAAGCCAAAATCCTAACCCTAAAAATTCCATTCCATCAATTCAGGCCTGCGACTCGTTCCTAATAGGGTCTTTAATTATCTAAGCTAATAGGCTACGATAGTTTTTTTTTTTTTTTTTTCCCGCCACTGCTGCGACTCTACCTCTACCACTTTTTATTTATAAGTGGCCAGTACTTAGATGTTTTTATATATATAAAGAGGTTTATGTCGCCTATTATTGTGGCCTGCGGCCGTTGTACAAACAAAAGAATGTTATAGAATTTGTAAGTAATGCAACGTCTAAAGCAGGAACTGGCGACTGATATTACAATGTTTGGATTACGAAGAACAAAGACAGCTCGTGGCGGCGATATTTGTTCGGCGTGCGTGCGCGTGCCCAGAATTCCAACATAAATACCGCTGTGGAGAAAATTAAATTGATTATTTTTAAATCATTGGGCAACGGTTTTCAAATGTGGCTGAAAGACACGAAAAGGAGAGCGTTTTTTCCAGCCGTGTATCGTAACTTAGACTATAACGACAATAATATGCAGAGGCAACGCTGCCAGCCTTTTAATTTCACTTCACCTTGAGCAGCCTAGATTTACCTACCTGTCTATTTTTTTTTTTATTATGATTTAATATTTCGTTTATCTCTTTCTACGTTTAAAAAATATTTTGCACATATTACGGAGAAAGAAATCTCGGGAACTAAATTGAAAATAGTTTGAATATTTCGAAAATACTTACAATATATAGCTTAACTTTAAACTCTGATAAATCCAATTCTAAGAATTTTATGATTTTGGTAGCAAAAGAAAAGGCAAATTAGATAAATATACTCTCCTAAGAGGGTAGAGTGGATTTATCAGAGTTCAAAGTGAAGCGACTCTAAGGCGATTATAAAACATTTTTCTGAAGAAAATAGAAAACCACACACACTTTTTCTTTAGGCACTCGTGTAAAAAATATAACAATAAGTACTTGAGATCTTTTAGCAGTGGATAGAATTCAGGCATAGTGATCAATCTAATTTTCCTATAGATCTATTTTATTTTAATAATTATCATATCACTCGACCTTTTATTAGCATTACTTCTACTACCTATCATTGAATGGACGAGCGAAGCCACGGGCAAAAGCTAGTTGAATGGATAAAATAAATAAATACGTACTATCGTCGGACAATTTAGAGCAAATTAACCAACAATCAAAGCCAACAAACTAAGAACATATACAGCGGGATTTTGACATTCATTCATTCATTTTAACTCCCGACGCAAAAAGAAGGGTGTTATAAGTTTGACCGCTATGTGTGTCTGTATGTCTGTGTGTCTCTCTGTGGCACCGTAGCTCTTAAACGGGTGGACCGATTTGAAGCGGTTTTTTTATTTGAAATCAGGTTTTCTAGCGATGGTTCTTAGACATGTTTCATCAAAATCGGTTCAGCCGTTTTTGAGATATTGAACTTTGAAGTGACAAAGTTGGGGGTTTTCCAACTTTTTGTTCGTTAGCTTGTTTTATGCAACCAGTTCTTTATGTAGCTGTGTGTGTAATCAAAGTAGTCATTCACTTCAACTCTCGTGGCACTACCTATACTAGACAACGGACACACGCTATGACACTTTTACAGATAATAAATATTTAGAGACATCGAACATCCACGGCTTAACCAAAAAAAAAAGCTTTCCACCGACTATATCCAAGCTTTAATTACCCGAAAGACTTGTAAACAAAGCGTAATGAGATGTGACTGTTAATGGATTTAAGATGCGAATCGTTACCGTAATTAGATCTATTAGCACGTGGTAACTCTGTTTGGTCGTTAACGTCGGCCATTCACCCGGCAGCTACCGAAATGTTATCAAAGATGTTATCTGCATCTTGCACCATCGGACTGTGAGCTTTGGTGATAACGAAATCTTAGGGTTTAGGGCCGGTTGGTAAATTCAGTGTGAACTCAAGTTGGAGGTACTTGTTAGTATTACTAACAACACAACCGTGTTTAACACTTTTTTTTTTTTTTTTATTCGACTGGATGGCAAACGAGCAAGTGGGTCTCCTGATGGTAAGAGATCACCACCGCCCATAAACATCTGCAACACCAGGGGTATTGCAGATGCGTTGCCAACCTAGAGGCCTAAGATATATACCTCAAGTGCCAGTAATTTCACTGGCTGTCTTACTCTCCACGCCGAAACACAACAGTGCCAATGCAAGCACTGCTGATTCACGGCAGGATTAGCGAGCAAGATGGTGGTAGCAATCCGGGCGGACCTTGCACAAGGTCCTACCACGTACGTCCTACTAAGGCTGACATGACGATGCTGATGATTAGTATTACTGGCTTTTGTCTCCGACTTCATCCGCACAGGAATATAAGCCAACAAACCCCCGACTTTGTCACTTCAAAGTTCAATATCTCAAAAACCGCTGACCGATTTTGATAAAACATATCTAAGAACTACCGCTAGAAAACTTGCTATCAAATAAAAAAAATCGCATTCAACTCGGTCCACCCGTTTAAGAGCTACGGTGCCACAAACAGACACACACACCGACACACAGATACACATAGCGGTCAAACTTATAACACCCCTCTTTATGCGTCGGGGGTTCAAAATCAGAAATAACGTGACAGACTGATTGACTTACTGACGATTGGGAATCATTAGAGGTACCATCAGCCAAATATGTGGTCTACCACCATAAGGTTGATAATCGTTTGCATGTCATAAAACAATATTGCCAATAAACGTGTCTGTCAACTTGAAAGTTCGACTTTAGCGACATATTCATTTGATAGGAACTTGTTTAAAAATTGATAGACCACTTATTTGGCTGATGGTACATCAATAAGGAACTTTTAGAAATTCTCACGAGTGAGGGAGTAAAAGGGCTTTATGTTTTCGTTTAAAAGTGGCTCTATCTCCGTAACTTAAATTATCAAAGACTTCAAATTTGGTATGCAAATAAATAAGCAGTTATTTAAAATAACCAAGATTTTTGGAAATTCTCACGGGTTAGGGAAAAAAGGGATTTATATTTTCGTTTCAATGTGGCTCTATCTCTTAACTTAAATTATTAAAGACTTGAAATTAGTTACCGATGCAAATAAAAATACTTAGGGGCTGTTTCACCATCCATTGATTAGCGTTAACTGACGGTTAAATGTGATGCCGTCTCCGTCTATTCGAGCAAAACAAATAGAGACGGCAACACACCTAACCGCCAGTTAACACTTATCAATGGATGGTGAAACAGCCCCTTAGTTATTTAAAAATATATAAAAATATTCTACTTAGATATCTTAGATATAGATGATGAATTGTTGAGTCTGTAGAGGGTGTGGTTAGAGTCATTCTAATTAGAAACAAAAGAAAGTTGTTAGTTCTCGTATCCACTTTCTCTTTCCTAAATTCATAGCATTATAACTATAATTAAGCACATACACGTTTAAATCTACCATTAAGATTGTATGCAACTTAACATTTGCACAATACGACTTAGTTTACGTCAAACAATTGATGCCAGACCCAGCGAAGAATACTTACTCGATGTTGTAAATAAAATATTTACGAGTACAACTTGCAATTTAGGTCGGTAATTTTTTTATGAGCTTAGATTTTAGATAATCGTAGATCATATAAAAGAACCTCGTCGAATTTTATATCTCAAATCCCAGTGGTTTCGATTTTAAGATTTTATCCCGATCTTATGGGAATAAAACACACACACACACACACGCGCGCACGCACGCACGCACACACACACACACACACACACACACACAAACACACATACACACAAACCACAAACTTTCGCATTTAAATAATATTAATAATTAATAGTATAGTAGGTTTAGCCTCGTCTTAAATATCCATAGTAATCGCCCACATCTACGCACCATGTTATGCTCCGGTTTCCTACGCCCATGACACGCCATAACAACATTTAGTTGCATAACAGTTTGAGCATCGGAACCACATCCAAAGCAACAGGATCATCCAAATAAAGCTCTTACTGCGCCATAATAAGGTGACTATTAACATTGTAGCAGTGCAGTGTGGGTGTGCATACGAGGCATACCTGAAGTATCGTGGTCGTGGTAGATTAGAAAATTGCCCCTGAATTTTATTGGATGTATGTTTGAATTGAGGATATCATTGCGCTGTGATTCCTCTTAATACATGCGATGGTAGGTTCAATGCCTATGAGGTTGTATGCCCAGCCAATTTGATTCCTGGGCCTCCATGGAACCTTATCATAGTAAATAATTTTATTTGTCTATAACAATGTTTATCGCAGTTTATCGAATGACGTAAAATGGGTCTATAAGCCGCGGGCAAAAGCTATAATACTTATTAATATAAATGAATTCGAAACGACAGACTGCGTTCAGGAGCCTAAGTAACTAATAAATGCAAACCAGTCTCCGGCCTTGCATTTAATTTTAATCTTGCACAAACCAACATATGTCGTTACAAACAAGTCTCATGACACCGACACAGCGAGTTCTGTGTGGCCTTCTAGGATCTATGGTGGTTTATAACCGTTAATAAAAACAAACCTACGCGTTTGGACAATAATAAACAGCGCTCTGTTATTTTGGTTCCTCGTTCTGGTTTGCATCTGATGCAATATAAATATAACCGAACTACTTAATGCATTTATATAATTTAATTGTTATGTTGAATGAATAAATAAACTAAACTAAACTACTTATGTAGAAATTAAAAGAGCTAATATTCATAGTCTGAATGCGGTTTCCATAATACATTGACTTCGTGATTTAATTTGAACAATGTATGGAAACCGCAAATTTTTCAGACTATTTTCAAGAAATGGATTAATTGCATTATATGTATACATAGGTAATTATTGTCATGGAGAGGATAATTTGATATTTGTTTAAAGAAAGAAGAAGAGTTTTTGTTCTTTGAAATTTGTTTGAGACTTTTACATCATTATCTATGATTCGTGATAATGATAAACTAATTAATGTCGATTCACGAGAGCTGACACTAATGAATTGAATGAGTAAATGAAATGATACTTAATCGTTTTTTTAGCTTATCTTCGTCTCTTTATCATCCAAATGCAGTGTAAAAAACCTCTACTAAATACGTATGTAACCTTGTCTGCACACTGACGTCGTGAACCGAGGATAATGCAGCGAAACATGCTACTTGAAATGAAAACACATAGTAAAATGTTTATTATCAAATCCTACAACGTTTTACTCAATTCCGATTGTCCGATTTCCAGGATTTCTTAGTTCATGTGGAGCGGACCTATACCTACCTACTAGCGCTCCGATGATGATGCGATACTAAGAATTCAACCAAATCCCATTTTAACTATGGAATCCTAAAACACAGTAAGTGTATATACTGTTTTTTACCCAATAAACCGACGTAAAGTTGACAAACATCGACGAAGTCTTGATTCAGACAATAAAGGAGCGGCCACACCGCTGCTTAAAAAACGGTGACGGTACGGAATCGCATGCTCTCTACCAAAAGTCGTGAAGTTTACGGCACGTCACTGCGATTCCGCACCGTCTGCGTATTTTAAGCAGCAGTGTGGTTACGGCCTTAAATTGTACCCTCTGAAACAAGCATTCAAAACCTAGTATCAAAATCAAAACCATTCCCACGGTTTCAAAAAATTGGCGCTATTTTTGGTAACATTCTTTAGCATTTAGTTTACATCTGGTGTTCAGCTGTGGGCATTAATACGCTAAAGCAAATACTGGCTGTTAAAAATGTTTATCTCAACATGTAGAGTACTGAATATATTATCCACGTATAGATTCGCATGGCGTCCGTGACCTTAGCGAGAGGATGGAAAGGCCAACGTTCCGGCTGTTTACTCTACGACCTAGCACTTACTCACCAGTCTGAACCTGAATCTGAAGATCCGCCTACGTAACTTAGTATAATGCACATAAACATAAATGAAATGCAGAATATGGATACGATTTCATCATCAAAATCAAAATCAAAATAATCGCATCGACATAAGATTTTCATTTTAGTAATTTTTGTTTTTGTTGTAGCTACTACCCCAAACTAACCCTACCGGTCATTTGACAGCAGAAAAAAACACTCAAATCATCAGTAGCTCAACCTTGACGCTGGAAAAACAATTGTCCCCTTAGAAACCGTGTATAAAAAAAAAACAAGTTTTATTTCCGTCCAAATAGAATGAGTGAGCCCTCTTGTTCTGAGAGGAGGCCTGTGCCCAGCAGTGGGACGTATATAGGCTGGGATGATGATGGATGATGAGAATGAGTGATGAGGTGATGTACGATGATGTAGAGTCTTTATTTATGTAATTCAATTCAATAATATAATATTTGTTCGAGATAAATAGTTTGGCCTATTGGAGTATATACTCGTAAGTTGTAGAATGGTACCTAATAGTTATTTGTTATATAGTGATGAAAGAATAGAAACTGAATACTTATAAACAACTCAGTTTTTCAGTTATGGTAGATGAGCTAGCTTATAAATCAGTGGTGGTTTTATTTTCCAGTTTTCTATTAAGTTAATTTATTTATAAGAAAATTTGTGTTAATTCTAAGACCATCGCAAATTTCCACCATTTTTTAAACAGCCCTAAATAAAAAATCACCCTAGTGAGTGAGCACGTATAAAGCATGAATAAAGCTGAGCTGAGGCTGTGAATTCGTGACGTGCAGGCAGATATTAATTCAGTGGCCGGGCTCTATCGACCCGTGACGTCACGCCCCCCCCCCCCCCCCCGACTCCCGACCCGACAGACGTATGCGTTCCGTATCCTTCCCGGTGCCGTGTTCAAGGTTTAGTTTAGTTCCACAGGGCATACCCTAACTGAGGAAGGCGACAGATAGCGGCAGATATCGGCTAAGTTGGGAGTTGCAAACGAGTTTCGTTTCGAATCTTTATTGAAGTTTTGGTGCCTTTCGATTCAACAAATGGTGTAGATTACTAGTAAAAACCTATAATGTATTTTATTTCAACAGAAATTTCACACTGGAAGTTATATATATTACCTACGTACATATTTTTCTAATTTATGTCATTTTTAATTAGGTATTTTTTTAGTAATTTGATATCTTAGGTTAGTTCTTTTTGTCTTTTATGTATGTAAGCTCTTTATTGTACAAAATATATCAAAATTTTAGTTATTTTGTCTGTATAAAAGTGAATTGTATTTTTTTTATTGCAAGATGACTTTTATGTTTTGAAAAAAAAAAAACTTTCTGCCATGTTTCTTACGGCGCATTCTTGTAGGCAATGAAATGATATTTTCGAAGGCACTGGTAAATTTAAAAAATATATATATAAAACAGCCCTTTGCGGTGTAACTATTGACCGAATAGATATTTCGATTTTAATATCAAACTGCTTGATAATGTAATTTGACTGAGTCTATTTACCAAAACATTAATAAAAATAACGTGGAGTTAAATGCTCTGACGATCTACGCAGGCGCAGCACACGCACTGCGTTAACAGTTTAATCAGCCATAACATAACACGACCAACACAGCCCATCTGCTGGGGTCGTCAACGTACCGGTAAAATATTAGAGACGGCACGAAACAATAATTTAACGTTTATAAACGGCTATGCAAGATGCTTTCAAACATTTGTTTTTCAAAAATCTTAGAGATCGTTGAACTAACGTTCTGCTCTGCTAATAAAGACAAAAAATACAACTCACCAAAAAAGATCGCCGCCGCGAGAACGGCAAATCCCGGTAGCATCGCCATGGCACAGTCACTTGGACACTTCACAGAGCACTTAATCACTTTAACTAAAACTGAAAATGTCGGTAACTAAACAAAACAAAAGTCGATGTGCCGCGATGCGGCCGGGCGCAGCCCGAATCTGAAACAAACGGACGAACGTTATTTATTATGCAAATGTACAATTAAATTTGGAAAACATCGCGCGAGTTGCATTGCATTGCGGGTCTTGCAGCTATGGATTTATAAGCAGTGGATCATGGACAGCGATGTAGAGCAATTCGCTTCTCGCACGACTTAATAATACGATTTAGCCGAGACCAGGTGCACTTATTAATTCATGGTTTATTTATCTCTTCACGAGAGCAGAGGTAGACGAGTAGAATGAAGCAGGCACTTGAGTTTTAAAACGATCCAAGTAAATATTGAAATTGAACAGACTGTTGGTGTAACATCATCACGACAATCTGGACTCTAGGAAGAGCGTTAGTGCGTCGTAGGAGGTTTTCAATTCCCTTCTAGGTTTGTAGCAATAATTTAACGTGCGGAACAAAATTTGTTTCTACTAGCCGTTACCCGCGACTCCGTCTGCGTAGAATTCAGTTATGGCTATCCTACGGGAACTATGCAATTTTCCGGAATAACCTATGTCCTTCCCCGGGACTCAACGTATCTGTATGAACTTCACCTAAATCGGTTTAGCGGTTTAGACGTGATGGAGAAACAAACAAATAAATTTACAAACTTTCGCATTTATATTTAATATTAGTCGGATTCAATTGTATTACTAAATTGGCCACTTTTAAATTTGAGAAAAAATAGAGTTGCAAATGTGTGTTCAGTAAACAGTCAAACAAGACGTTATTCACGTTATAAAAGATTTACCAGGCCTTTAATTGCAAATACAAGTTATAAAATTATGTGTGTCAAGAAAACACTTCTGACAGTTTTTAATAATACACGCCGCGGTTAATTACATTAGCAGATCTTTCAATCAATGCAAATCGATGCATCTACATTATGAGCGTTATCATCATCAAGAGTAGACTAAAGCTAATCGCGGTGTACATCACGAAGAAAATATTTCTAATAGAACACCTAGCAAGGGGTAGACCGGATACAGAATAAATTTAACTGCCTCATACCAATTTACATTTCCTTCGCGCAGTGACATTATGTTTATTATTGAAAGCTCAAACGGGCGTTGTCACTGCTCAGTACCTTCCCAGCGTGTTAATATTAATTAAAAGTAGGTCGACATTATTATTTCAGCAGGTCGATGTCCGATTCCATTTCATTAAGTTCGTTTTACCCAAACATAACGCCGTGAAGTAAAGCACGCCGTACCGTCACGCCACGTTGTTTATTTTGAGTACCGCCGGACTGCTCCCCCTTATTTTTCTGTTTTGTTAATGGACTTCTATAGTTGTGCTTTTTTAACGACAGGATATTGCTTTTGTGCGTGTAGAACAGGTTACACTACTTTGCTTGAAGCGGATAATTTTGTATACTTAGTATTTCCTTGAATGTTTCTCGTAATTTTGAATTAGATACTGTAAATAGGGTCCTTGCGTTTTGAATCTACATAAAGAAATAACTAAGGGGTTGGTAGACATCACAGGGGACTTGAAGAGCTGGCAAATAGCTTAGGTTATTTAAAGAGG
Organism: Choristoneura fumiferana; assembly: GCF_025370935.1. Lineage (NCBI taxonomy): Eukaryota > Metazoa > Arthropoda > Insecta > Lepidoptera > Tortricidae > Choristoneura > Choristoneura fumiferana. The sequence continues at coordinate 3,826,690 of NC_133481.1, forward strand.
GAACGCTGCCAGCATCATCGCTGCCTTGCCTAAGGAGTAGGAGTAAGTTTTATGAATTTTAACTTTAGGGTATAGCTATACTTAAGTCAATTGTTATTTACTGTTTTCTGTTGTATTTAACTTGTGATAAATCTTCTAAACTGAAATTTATAAGAAATAATTCCAATTTTCTTTGTTTATACGCCATAACTGTTAATTTTGCTGTATCCCGATATACTCATAGGTACATACTCGTATAATGATTCATCTAAACAAGAAGCCGTCTTCATTGTACATTTTTTCCATCACAGTGTTAAACATAATTAGACTTGCAATTTATGTCATCATATCAACCGTTCGTGATGACCTCATCGTAGTGTCTTGGCCGTTAATATCATGGTAGTTTCTCAGCTAAGATTTTAAACTTTGAATTTTAAGTTTGTCTGATTTTATGTAAATTAAGCTTACTTAACAGATTAATCTACGTAAATTAATGTAGAGATATGAATACTGTGATGAAATTTTATATCCGGATCAAAGATAGGTTTGCTCAGTAAATCACCGTCTAGGTATATCCTGTTACAAACATTATAATAGTAAAGTTCTTCGAATAAGAGTGCTAAATTGAAAATGATTAACCTAGCTAATTTACTTTGTGTTAATTTTATTTGGTCTTTGCAAAATACCATTGTGACTTGTAAGTATGTATATAGGGTTTTTTACCGATATGGATATCTAAGTGAATTTATGAGAACGGCGTGAAAATTACGGAGAAACCCTAAATTTATATTATCTACCAGCCTTTTACCAGTGAATGCTAACGTAAATCATTAAGTCTTTAGGTACCAATAAAACGCCCGGGCTCGGAACTCCCAAAAAATTTCGGAATTCCGAATTCCGATTTTGGAATTTTACATGCGAACGTCCCGACCCTGTAAAATATAGGGGTGAAAAGGTGAGAAGTAAAAAAACTACGTCTCTACGTAGAGTTCAAAAAGGTTTTGAAAGAATTGGGACTAGGTACTTAAGGCAAATTAAAATTATGCAAAACCTTGCTAACACGGAAATCGGCCATTATTGTCTTGTTTAGCAAGCCTGCATTCTACTACCAGCTTTATCGCTATTTGTGTTCCTTTTTAATCAGGCCCTATACTACAAAGTGCAAAATTCGAACTTCGTATCTTGCCGTCACGCTGACCCTAATATTAATTTTAATACGAGAGTGAGAGGGACAGCACGACACTAACTTCGATTTTCGAATTTTGTAATAGCTCCCCAGTTCAGTAGACGAACACACAGTCAAGCGTCAAAATGGCAGGGCCAAACCATCAACCGATTTCGACAAATGAGGCGTTAAGCTTAAATTCTATTTATACTACACCCCTATAAAATTGCGGCTAACTAATAAAACTCGCGCTGCGCAGGAGTGACTGCGCCGACGACGGAAGGTTATTTTTGGGCTTCCATTATCCAGGGAGATGCGTTCCTGTTTACGTTGAACCGTTTATAAAGGAATGAGATAACAAATTATTAGTTATGTTATGAGGAGCTTAACTCTCGGCAGTAAGTGCATATTATATTCGCTTCGTTCTTATAGTTGTGGTATAACCAACCAGTAACCACACCCAATAGCTTGTAAGAGTTGGTAGGTACATTCGAGTTCATAAACTTGTGAGCAAAAATTTGATCAAAAATATCTGAACACGACTCTATTGTTAACAGCGTAGAAGCGGGTTCAGATATTTTTGATAAAATTTTTGCTCACAAGTTTATGAACTCGACTGTACTATCGGAGGAATAAAGTTGTAAAATTATAAATAAAATGGGGTTCTCAAACCAAGACACATTTTCTTTCATTACAGTGTAGTACGGAACCCTTCGTGTACGAAACCAACTCACACTTGTCCAATTTTTTACATTATATCAAAGCTAGGATCAACAAGGATTATGCTCAAACACAGTATATCTACGTAATACTTAAAGAATTTTGTAAAGATGCGGAAAACTTAGCCACCTCCGTGAGGGGGGGGGGGCAACCATCGCTTGATATCGACTCGGCAGGCCGTCTGGACCCAAGAGGAAGCGACGGCTCATACCGTTCATACCACCCCACCTCACCCCCTGTCTACGCTAGAATCTTGTGAATAGAAGTTTTATTTACATCTCGGTAGACAGCCGCGTCGCGTTGCTCTTTTGGTATTAACTCACCAACGCACTGTGATACCCCTCGTGTTGACTGGTGTCCATGGGCGGCGGTGATTGCTTCCCATTAGGTGACCCGCATGCTCGTTTTCCTCCTCTTATATAAAAAAAATGCGGCTTTATCCGTTGCAGCGTTTGCTAGTTTTCCATACACAGTATCTATAGGTAGGTACGTTAAATCTCCATAGATATAACAATCGTTAGTTATTTACTAAGTATGAGTTGTTTGTTATAAAGGACACATGAATGGATTATCCTTCTAATATTGTAAATACGAAAGTTTGTTAGTGTACTGTACAGTCGAAGATAAATAAGCATGTACAAGAGTAGAATTTCTTCGCTGCAGAACCTGCAGATGTCCTGTTGGCATTCTACTCTACATCTGCCAAAGAAAATTGTCTGTGAATGGGTTCCACCCTGGTACAGTCACCTGCATTAATATCTGTTCTGCCACAGCGGAGCGTGCAAAAATATCTGACACGTCCTACCTTCCCTAGAAGTAGAGTCGTATCAGATATTTATACACACGCTTTGTTGTGTCAGATATTGATGCTGGTAACTGTACCTAATGGTTACGGAAAGCTATACTAATATGTAGGTATACATTTTTCTGTTATAGGTATGGTTCCTTGACAAAGCCATCACGCATTGTATTCTGTTTGTGACATTTATGACATGTAATGGACAGGTACGCTATAGTATAGTTATATTTACGCGCATCGAACGACGCATTCATAAATAATAAACACAACCCTGTTGTAAAGGGCGATTCAGATTTTAACACAGATCGACAGTACAGGAGAAAATGACACGTACGAGGCTGGAACCGTATGAAGATGTATATCAGCGAAAATTAAACATCGTGTAATTGCGAAAAGGTCTGTTGTCTTTTCCTCACCCAAAAACAATATGTTTTCTTAACCAAACAGTATTCCTTGTATCTATAATATGTTCTGCCTTACGAAGACAGCAAGGATGTAAGCGAAAAATTCTAAAAAGCTCGGCGTTCCTCTGCGGGATAGAATCAGAACTAAGGTTACCGACATAGCCCGAAGAATTGCGAAACTGAAGTGGCAGTGGGCGGGGCACAATGCTCGCGGGGCTGTTAGCCGATGCAATGGGGTAAGAAGGTTCTCGAATATCGTCCGCGGACCGGGAGACGAGCTATCGTTTAGGCCTCCAACAAGATGGAGCGACGACCTGGTTAGGATCGAGGGATCGCGGTGGATGCGGAAAGCACGAGACCGGTCTGAGTGGAGAGCCTTAGGGGAGGCCTATGTCCAGCAGTGAGTCTTTCGGCTGACATGATGATCCATTGACCGGAGAAAAAAATAAGTTTCTAAGCTTGTGCGATCAAAGGTAGGTACGTACAGCTTCTTGAAATGTGCAGTCATCTGCATTACCTACTGTCTGCCGCAGCGGAGCGTGCAAAAATATCTGACATCCTACCCGCCCTACAAATAGTGATGTCGTATCAGATATTTATGCAATACTCGTAATTGCTGTGTCAGATCAATATCTGTGCGCTTATAGGAGTCACTAGCACGAATGTGCTGTGCTATGTATAACGTATGAGCGCGTACCATTTGAGTGAAAACGTACCTACCTTTTTTTTTATGGTATAGGGGGCAAACGAGCAGGCGGATCGCCTGATGGTAAGCGATTACCGTCGCCCATGGACACCTGCAACACCAGAAGAGTCACAAGTGCGTTGCCGGCCTTTAAGGTAGGAGTACGCTCTTTTCTTGAAAACTTGAAGGTCATAGCGGTCCGGGAATACCGCAGGCGATAGCTCATTCCAGAGTTTTGCTGTGAGAGCATGCGCCGTCAACTACGACCTTTATGCTTCTGTCCGTTAGGAAGCTGCCGATCCAACCGCATAATTTCTCGGGAAGCCCAAAAGACGGAAGTTTTGAAAGGAGTGCTTTGTGCCAAACCCGATCAAAGGCCTTCGCTACATCTAAGCTAACAGCCAATGCTTCACCCTTGTAAGAAAATATGTTAAGCGTTTGTTTGAAGAAATCTTTCATATCTTCTTACCAACTCTCCTCAGAATAACATTTATAATACCTATATACTGTTAACATTGAGTTATTAAAGGCAAGAACTAGGGAAAGGAAACTAAGAAGGCTCAAAATCACTAATCAGCATATACAGTCATTTTTTTCTCATATAAATACCTACTGATAAATACAAACTTAGGTAGTTACTTTTTTTTGGAAGAAGCAAGGTAAAAATAGAATACCTTCTTCTTCTTCTCTTTTAAAATATGGCTTTTCTGTCCTAATTAATAGGACAATTTCACCAGTGTCAAAGAACTCTCTTTGAGAGGGACGTTGTACGGTGATTGTAGTTTTTTCAACTTGATAGTAAAATTCCAGAAACCACGTGGAGACAACTTGCGCATTAAAAAATGTCAGACACAGAGCAATATGGAATTTTGTGATCACTGTCCACTGTTAAGGTTAATCGCCGCATAAAACACTATCAAAATTATACTTCAACTAGCCAAAGAAACGGAAATAGCAAAATTGGATATTGTCTAAATCCGCCATGTTTGAATGCTATAAATCGAATCCATACCTTATCCATACATTATACCTTATTTATTATACTTTAAATTGGCATAGAACGCGTGTGTCCGACTCGCATTTGACAGGTTCTTTCAACAAAAAAACAGCAGCTGATTTAGTAAATCGAAGTAAACTTGGGTCGTCTACCTGCGAACCTGAACAAAAACCGCTTTTAGGACGTCTTGCACCTGCTCCGGGCAAGACGAGCCTGCCATCTGTTTGGGATTGCCTCGCCGTAAAGGCACAAAGAAAAAGATTATCGTGCTTCCTTTTGAGCTTTCGTAATTATATTATTAAACTGGTTAAAGCCGTGGGTTCTCGGTGGATGCAGGCCGCTTAAAAGCGAAGCAACTTGAGGTCTATGGGGCATCAGTCCTACGTTGAACAATGGACGTCCTAGGGCTGATACAATGATTAATTATATTGCTACTAGCCTTTACCCAGAGCAGATGAACTGATACTCCGGGATTAAACTAAATTCATAGATAAAAACCGGCCAAGTGCGAGTCGGACTCGCGCACCGAGGGTTCCGTATAAATATTTTTATTATATGATGTAACTAAAAATTTACGGTTTGTGCAATTTTTCCTTTATCTGTGCTATAAGACGTTGCTTCGTAACAAATTTCCAGATTCTGAGTTCACGGGAAGTAGCTACCCTGTAGGTTTTGATTCCCTTGCTTTTGAAATTTGCGTCATAAACGGCTGTATCTTTCGATTGTGTTGGCTTAGAAGTTTTAATTTTTTCACAGCTCCAAGGGACAGTAGACCTGAGTATTTGATATAAATTTCAGCTTGACGCGTTCCTGAGAAAAAGGGTCTTGACAGACGGACGGACTGACAACAAAGTGATCCTATAAGGCGGTTCCGTTTTTTCCTTTCGAGGTACGGAACCCTAAAAACAAGAAATCAGCAAAATACCAGGGTCTTGGCTTGACACATCTGGAGACCAAAGGGCTAGCAGCTATCTCTTTCAAAGAATTAACATAACTATTCAACGAGGAAACGCTGCCGCCTGAAAACCCCGCGCCCTATCCGCGGCCTTTGAAAATTTGGTAGGTACAGTCACCAGCACCAATATCTGACCCAACAAGCCTGCATAAATATCTGATACAATTCTATTTCTAGGGCCGGAAGGACGTGTCAGATATTGTTGCACGCTCCGCTGTGGCAGATATTAATGCTGGTGATTGTACCAAGGTAGCTCTCTTTTTATGGCACAACCAATAAGAACAGCCTGGACATCTTAATGTTTAGGGTTCCGTACCCAAAGGGTAAAAACGGGACCCTATTACTAAGACTCCGCTGTCCGGCCGTCCGTCCGTCTGTCTGTCCGTCTGTCACCAGGCTGTATCTCATGAACCGTGATAGCTAGACAGTTGAAATTTTCACAGATATGTGTTTCTGTTGCCGCTATAACTACAAATACTGAAACATGTTTTTTTTTGTCTAATGCGCGAGTCCGACTCACAATTTTCCAGTTTTTTATGTCTGTCTGTATATGTCAATAACCATCTAAAAGGACCCTTCAATATGAACATTTTGATTAGTAGAGGTTCTCTGCTAATACTGGATAGGTAACCTACAAATTTGTACGGAACCCTCGGTGTGCGAGTCCGACTTCCACTTAGCCGGTTGTTAACTTAAGTATATTCCACAATTAATTCTAACCAAACACTCAATTTAATTTCCAAGTTAGGATATTATTATTCAGATCGTCTGTTCCGATAAGCAAATTGCAGTTCGATTGTGGTTTGAGTGCATTTTTATTGCAGTTACAAGAAGTTTATTCAAACTACTTACATTCGAATTAATTCGGCGGTCGGAATGCAGATGACCGAGCTTTCCTGGATGTCTTTGGGTTATTACAAGGTTATTTATTACTAATTCCTGTATGTATTTCAGCTAGACGCCACCATAAACTAAACATTTTATTAGGTAACTTACTAGGTATTTATGATTTTTTTAGAAGAGTGACAGATCATTTCCAGACCCAAAATGAAATAAAAAATAATTTATTGCCGAACATGTGTTACTATTAAATACCTATTGGTCTTAAAAATAAACTTAGTGCATCATGTTCTGCCGTATCCGGCTTGCAAAATAAAATAATACTAGAGCCATCATCCATCAGTCATCACTCCAAAATTCACTGACCAAATAAAAATATTTTTTCAATAATCCATTGCAGAGCTAATTAGCAGAGCGATGTTGTTAGTGTTTTGTGGCTACCCTACATTTCACAGTTGTAATGAAAATGTTGATGAAAACGCGGGTAGTTGTGTGCCGGTGTCAGTTTCGTCGGGTAGTCGCGCGAGCAGAGCGGCGGCGCGCAGTGCGCGTGTTGCAGCAGCCGCCGAGTCGCGTTGCTCCGAAGACGAAGGGCTACGGATTAGCCCGAAACATGTCGATCTAAACTCGATTTAAGACGTGAGTTATCCGGGTCAATATATTTAATATGGCATATTTAAATAAAATAATTGCTCATTTAATAATAAAAGTTAGGACCCATACTATTTCTTGGGAATTTACCTAGTAGGTATAATCTCAGTTTCAATTAAACTGGAATAAATGGTAGGTACCTATACAAGAGCGAAGTCGGGGGAAGGAGTTTTTTTTTTATAAAAACCGGCCAAGAGCGTGTCGGACACTCCCGAAACAGGGTTCCGTAGCCATTACGAAAATAATAAGTAATATTTTTCTAAGGATTTCGTATTTTGTACCTACGGAATATTCCAAGTTTATGTATATTTTACACTTTAGGCTGCTTAAACTACTAATAATTCTCAAGAAAGCAACCGTTATAGTTTTCCTTGTAAGTTTGATATACTTACTACCATCCTGAATTTTTTCAAATTTTTTCACCCACCGGTTTAGATTTTAGAGGGAGGGGGGACGCTCGATTTTAAAGAAAATTTGCACTTTAAACTTGAATATTTTGCAAACAAATCACTGAATCGAAAAATCGTTTTGGCACCCCCTAATGGCTTTAAAAGACCTATCCAACGATACCCTGCACTACAAGGTCAGATGAGAAAAAAAAATCACCCCACTTTACGTCTATGGGAGGTACTCTAAAAAAAAAGTTTTTGAATTTTTCATTGTACCATTTTGGCGGCATAGCTTGCATATATATATTCTTGCAAAATTACAGCTTTCTAGCATTGATAGTCTCTGAGCAACACAGACAGACACATGGCGAAACTATAAGGGTTCCGTTTTTGCCATTTTGGCTACGGAACTCTAAAAACAGGTAGGTCTGTAGGGTAAGGGCATTCTATATGAACGCACTCACCCCCATGCTTTTGGGTTTGTCAGGAATGGGGGAAAGGTCGTTACGCGAAGAGGGCGTGGGCGTGCCGGCCGAATTACAATCGACACGTTCCATCTTTACTCGGTCCGTTGTTGTTTTGCTATTTATAGTCAGTTATTTTTATAAAATTAATAAAATATTCATTTTTATTTTATTAGATTAAACAAAAATTAAATTAGGTACCTACAATTTCAAAAATCGTTATAAGGAAAGCCAGCGAACTGCGGCACTGATTCGCTCCCTAACTCAAAAACGCATTTGGAAGGTTCCACGAACGATTATAACGAAAAAGCTACAATCAGCAAGAAAGTATGACAAATTGAAAATGTATAAGTAGGCGGGTATCTACCGCAAACACACGACTGTTTCGTTTTACAAAAACCTTCCGCAAAGTGTGGCTCATTTCTTCAACAAACTTTGTAGGTACTAATAGCGATCGAAAATCGAAACGCTAGTAAACGGGATCTAATGTCTAAGTACCTGGGTACTCCGAAACACGAAACTTTCGTATTAAATAGTTTAAGTGTCAGAGCGACCGAACGAACGAACTTCGAGTTCGAATTTCTAAGTACCTGGGCAACCGAGTTTCGTTCGGGCTCAAACTCGAAACACTAAAAACACGTGTTTTCTCAGAAAGAAACCAAGCGAGATCGATTGTTCGCCCCTGAAACCTCCCATATAGCGAATCTCAACGAAATCGTTAGAGCCGTTTCCCAGGTTCCCGAAATAAATAAATATGTTTTTTTTTCTACTGAATAGCAAACGAGCAAGGTCTCCTGATGGTAAGAAATCACCACCGTCCATAGACACCTGCAACACCAGGGGATTGCAGATGCGTTGCCAACCTAGAGGCCTAAGATGGGATACCTCAAGTGCCAGTAATTTCACCGGCTGCTACTCTACACGCCGAAACACAACAGTGTAAGCACTGCTGCTTCACGGCAGGATAAGCGATCAAGATGGTGGTAGCAATCCGGGCGGACCTCGCACAAGGTTCTACCACCTGCACACCTCTTATATAAGTATTATCCTCGCTAAAAGGTATAAGACAAGATAATTGATACAAAAACAAAGCTAAGACTGGACTGGAGTGTAGACTGGTTTTCTAAACATAGGCCCCGAGTCCCCATTCTTTATCTCGTCCATCCCATCTACCTAGGACTTAGTCTTGTTAGCATAAACATATCCAGAGCACAACTTGCCTGTAGAGGTATATATTTTATCTAAGTTGTTATAACGCCGTAGCGAAAGTTCAGCGAGCCCGACTTCTAAATAAGATTGTTTATTTATGTAGTCACGTTAGATACCTATAGTCCAGTATCTAAATCACCGGCGTACTATCAAGGCGTGGCTGATTAAATCGTACTGAATAATTTCAATTTTAGATTTACGCATGGAACTTTGTTTTTGGGTAGTGGTAAGGAACAAAATATATTATGGCAACCAGGGCTCAAATAGAAGCATCATTTCTAACTTTTTATTTTAAAGTACTGTATAATTGAGTGTTGTTTATTGTTTTATTCAAATCATCGAAGACTTTGATAAGGTATCACGTAATCGTCAATTCTCTTTCAATAAAGAAAGTAACTATTTTTTAGATTTCTATTCAAGGATAGGTATAACATGTAATTTATCCACAAAATATTTAACTTTAAAAATACTTAATAATAATCTGAATCACAACAGTTTGTAGAACTTCGCTGCACGCGGCCTGTCAAGGATTTCTTGAATGAATGATTCACCTTCATAGGTAAGCAAGTGTACAAATACTAATTTACCCAGGTCACTGATTTATTATAAAACTATTAACAAGTTTCTTTATTAAAACAATATTCTTAGACATATCTTAGCAGGAGGTAGGTATACGATTTAAGAATCGATAAATTGCGAAATTGAACGGACTGTGGCCGCAGTCCCAATCTCCTCCACCCACTGGCCGAAGTGGCCGATTTGATTGTCGCAGTTTGTCCAATTTCAGTTAGTTTATAGCTTGATTTAGCACTTGTTCCAGTTAGGAACTAAAATGTCTTGACTGCGAATATGAAGGCTCATTCCGTGGTCTGAGCACGAGTCGAGTTGGTTTTTCATCACGGTTTTTAAAACATACAATTTTCTGTTTACGAATAAGTACTTCTAAGATTTATTGAGTGTCTAATCGTGAATTTTATAACAAGACTGATAAAGCTATTCTGCAAGGCACGGACAAGACAACATCTTTATCGATCGAGTTCGCGCGTTGGCCCGGCCGGCATTACTTGCGGAAATACTTTAGTCACTTAAAACTAGTTCGGATGACAATTTAGGGCATGTTCGTGGTCATACCTGTACTTAGGAGAGTGGTGTACCACCGGAGCGCACACAACACTTGAGATCACAACACACGCGAGATGACGGCGGCGACAACCGACCCGTCCGAACAACCGACGCGGAGTGAGTCGAGTAGGTATTTGCAACATTCAACGGCCAATGACACCCGAGTAGAAAGGGAGACAATACGTCGTGCCACTCGCTCGCACAGTTAAAGTCCTAGCATAGTGCGTTTCCCGCGGGTAAGGAGCATCTACCCCTTTCCAATTCACTAGTGTGAAAGAGACGTATGTTTCGTGACAGCAACTACTATTTGCGTGCTAGACGGGCCAATATCAAGGGAAATCCGATCCTTGCCGAATCTTCGCGAATTTGACCGATGCTAGCTGATATGCGCGCGCAGGATTCAAGCAGGATTCTGGTTCGTAATTTGACCTTGCGTGCCATTTAGCGGAGATAAATAAAGCGAACGGTTGCCCCCGTTAGAATTACACTGCGGGACTACTACGAAATTCGAAAATCGAAGTCCGTATCATACCGTCCTTCTCACCATCGTATTAAATAAAAAAAGGGTCAGCGAGACGCCAAGATACGAAGTTCGAATTTTGTACTTCGTAGTATATAGGGCCTGGTCATACATTATGGCAGCCGGTAAGGAACTTGCCTCCTTCACTTCATGCTTCTTTCAGATTCGGAATAATTGTTAAGAAATTTAGACACAGTTTATCATAAATAAATAAAAACATTTCAATGTTAATAGTTTAATAAAAATAAAATTGCAGTAATATAACAGCACAAGTAACAAACTACATATTATGGCAGTATTTTCATAAATATACTACTTTAAAAAACTATCTGAACTGATAAAATAAAAAAATTCTTAAAATATTATTATGACCTTTATTGGTTAAAAATTAGTTCAGTATTGACACTGTCAATCAAAATTCATCTTGAAAATATGTAGATACGATATTTGTTGCGCTATACAGTTCAATAATTGAAACAAAAAACTATCATTTAAAAAAAAGAGGATATTAGGAACCAGATCGACTTTTAAAATATTTTTTTTTACAGTTATGGCACAAAAATAAATCCGCAAAACTCTACGCCTACATATACAGTAATATAAAAAAACATCCAAACACAGATTTAATTTAATTTAACTTTTTCTTACTATTTAAACAGTAGAATGTCAATGTCATATTTTTATATAAACCTTGATTGACTATAATCTCATATTTTCTTATAATTATCTTTACCTTCCATTGCCCAATTACACCAGACTCATCAAATAGCTACCTAATTATCATTGCAAAATGATCGAGTGAATCACAAGCATAAATTTTCAACTACACCTAATAGAGACATAGATATAGTTAGGATTAGGACTAGGGGTATTTAGTACGCCTTGTACTAAACACCTTGTATTCAGTTGTCCTTTACATAAAAAAGCCTTATAATTCACTATTGTCTAGATTATATGCCCTTGAACAACTAAGCACGAGGTTAACAAAAGTATACTTGAAGATTTGTTATAAACAACTTTTGACAGGTCAACAGATTTTAACAGAGAACAAATGCCCATAACAAGACAAGCAACCATAACATAACAGGATGGAGCGACGACCTGGTTAAGATCGCGGGATCGCGGTGGATGCGGAAAGCACAAGACCGGTCTGAGCGGAGAGCCTTGGGGGAGGCCTATGTCCAGCAGTGGACGTCTATCGGCTGACATGATGATGATGATGATGATGAAATGCCCGTAATGATTCCATTAAAAGTTAGGGAAGGAAGGATGGCCTCAACATCTTTAGGTTTCTGGTTGATTCAAGATTGATCAGCCAATAGATTTTCTGTTGTACGATTTCAGTTACTACAACTTTTCGGTAAGGTTAAAAAAAGCATCATCAACACCTAGAGTGGATGATTCCATCAATAAGCCATAGCTCATTCTATAACCCCAAATCGTTTTAGGCTAACAATTACAGCTGTCAAAAAAAAACAACCAATCTCCGAGTACAACCACATTTTTTTCTAAACGTGCGTCACACACTTACAGAAGCACAGTTCTTAAAAAGTATTTCACATTTTACACTATGGTCATATAACCCAAAGTAACATCTTTAGTCAAGCATAAATCAGCCAAGTTAACAGTCGTCTGTCTTTATCTGTCACCTTGACTTTCGACTTTTCTAGATGCAGGCAAAACATAGGGTTTTATGAATAAAGAAGTAAGTCGTGCGGGCAGCCTTGGATTCAGTTTAAAGGCCAATATAGTTATAAAATTTGAAGATTAAAAAAGCATCAACCACTTGGAACACAGCTCCCTTGAATGGAAAAACCAACTGTCTTCATTGTTATGTCCTTCGGTGAGAGGTTGTCATAAGGTTGGCTTCGTTTTAAGTGGTGTCTGCTATTGCTGGCACAGTTTAAACCAAGGCTAAGTCTAATGCGCGAACGCTCGCAATCGTATTCACTTCCTCCCTACTAAACGGTATAAAGGTAGAGCGCAAGTTGATCGTGTTAGCCGGTAATAAACCATACGAAACGGATGATTGGAGAGTTAGGTTGTGACAGAGGTAAACAATACAATCGTATGGTTATTTGGCTGTCGCTCAACGCTTTGAACTATTTTAGATGTCCAACTTTTTGAACTTCACCCATTAGATGGTAGTAAGAGATTGTGGATGTGAGCCCCCGAATATGGTATATTTATGTAGCTTACAAACGTGTTGAATTTGCTAGTACGCAGCTTCTTGCATAAAGATACATTACACAAACTCTCGTGTGCAATTCACGTTCAAAAGAGCATCTGCTTTCGCTTCTCTCATGCGCGCTGAGTTTGCAAGGACGCGTTTTTGTAGACGACATGGTGGTTTATACTGTGCTCTGTTGCTGTTTGGCTTAAGCGGTCTCCTGAGGCGCAGGCAGCTTCTCCCACGAGGGTTCCACGCCCCAGATCTCCCGCGCGTACTCCGCGATGGTGCGGTCCGATGAGAACTTGCCGGATGATGCGATGTTCATGATCACCATCTCGGCCCATTTGCTCTGGTCCTACAGGACATAAAGGATACAATTAGTTAATAGGTATTTAACATTTTGTCAACTTTACGAGTACTACTAAGTAGTGTGACATAGCCGTAGGTTAGTTTATAATATTAGTATAGGTAGTGCCACGAGAGTTGAAGTGAATGATTACACACACACAGCTACAACCATGTCACGTAATAACAGCAGGATTTTGACGTTTACTCATTCATTTCATTCATTCTCCTTTTGTGCAATCAGTTCTTTTTGTAGCTGTGTGTGTAATGATTGACTTCAACTCTCGTGGCACTGCCTATAGGCTATAGGAAGCAGGACAATACAGGCAGTGGCACGGACCTGGTAAGTGTCGGAGACGCGCTGCTGCGCCTCCAGATAGGCGTCGAAGTCGGCCAGGTGCAGGAACCGGTCGTGATGCAGCAGCACGTCGGCGACGCTCGCGAAGCGGCTCGGCTCGCCCGGGGAGAAGAACCCGCTGCGGATCTGCTCGATGCACTGACGCAGCTCCGAGTTGGCTTCGTAGTACTCGTACGCGTTGTACCTGGGGGAAACATATAACAAGTTTTTTTGGTAAACATTTCATTTTTAATTCAAGTTTTTTTGCTGACTGTACTTTTTGTTCACTGTACTTGTATTGTCACCCAAACTACATTTGAATAACAAATTTTAAGTCGATGCCATTAACCGTTGAAGAGTTCCGTCCTGTGGAGACGGTCCTGGCCGGACTAGCAGGATGTCACTATCAAATTATTGTATTGTCACCAGATTTACATAAGTTTACCAAATTCCAAGTCGGTCGGACTACTGGAAATGGGTTAAATTTAACTTGTAAGATTAGACTCAAATAAATAAACAAATAAACGAACAGGGCAAGTTAAATAAAAGCTTGTAAAAATAAATAAACATCATGGGACAATTGACACCAATTGACCTAGTTCCATACTAAGCAAAGCTTTATTTTACATGACACTTTTTATACTACCAGCGCTTTCGGATAGACCTTATGTATTTTTGGAATAATTATATATTTTTTTTGGAATCAAGCCTAGTCGCAAAACCTTATTTCAACTCACCCTCGCTTATGCAAAGCCTCAACATCATCCACCCTCATGCCGAATATGAACAGATTCTCCTCTCCCGCCTCCTCTGCCATCTCCACGTTGGCTCCGTCCATGGTCCCAATAGTCAGGGCCCCGTTCAGCATGAACTTCATGTTGCCAGTTCCCGAGGCCTCAGTGCCGGCGGTGGAGATTTGCTCGCTCAAATCCGCTGCCGGGATGATTCTCTCGGCGAGGGTCACTCGGTAGTTCTCCAGATAGATCAGCTTCAGTTTGTCCCCGACGTCAGGGTCGTTGTTTACCTGTTGAAAGATGATTTTAGATAATTGGATCAGGCGTTAGTTTGTAGTGGTCTATATCCGTGACATGTCTATTTATGGTTGCGGAGTAGCAAACAATGACTTCTATTTCATGGATTATAACTTATATAAAATGTTCACCCTTTATCTTCAATGAATCTGGTACTTATTTTCAAATTGAAATAGGAGCAAACGGGACAAAATCCTATATCCTCTCAAACAAAAAAAAAATATCCAAACGGGTTCCCAAATGACGGAGTTCCGATGTCAATGTAACAAACATAAAAAGAAAGAACTGACATATTTTTTCCATAAAAAGTAGTTACTTAGTTGCGAGCAGCAGGGGTGCATATTAAATCCATCCGTATTTGACTTGCGTGAGAACTACAGCTCAAGCTTTCTCATTATTCGAATAGATCTATTACCAACAGTAGAACGTTTAGGCTGGAGATGACGATGATGAATTATAAATTAGGAGCAGGTGCTTACCGTATTGCCAACAGCGCAAGCCAGCGCGATCAGCTGTTTGGCGATAAAGTACCCCGGGGCAGCCTTGCCTCCGATCATCACCGTCCGCGGGGTCACCACGGCGTTGGGGTCACGCTTGATGCGGTTATACAGCGTGATCACGTGCAGAATGTTCAACAGCTGACGCTTGTACTCGTGAATCCTCTTCACTTGCACGTCAAACATCGACGCGGGGTTAATCTTCACACCAGTATCACGCTCTATAAGAGAAGCCAAACGAAGCTTGTTCTCCTGCTTGACCTTCATAACCGCCCGCTGAAAACCAGGGTCTTTGGCCCAGCGTTTCAATCCTTGCAGCTTTTCTAAGTGGACGGTCCAGTCCTCTCCGATTTTGTCGCAAATCAGGTCAGACAAGCCAGGGTTGCAGAGCAGCAGCCAACGGCGTGGCGTGATCCCGTTCGTTTTGTTCTGGAATTTTTCCGGACACATCTCGTAGAAGTCGCGGAAGAGCGTCGCTTTGAGGATCTCGGAGTGAATGGCGGCCACACCGTTCACGGCGTGAGCTCCCACCACGCAAAGATTAGCCATGTTTACACGTTTTTCGCCTTCTTCCTCGATCAGAGACATGCGGCGCATGCGATCAAAATCGCCAGGGTACCGTTTCTCCACCTCTTTCAGGTGAAGGAAGTTGATATGGTAGATTAGTTCCATGTGCCTGGGGAGGCAATTCTCCAGCATGGAGCAAGGCCATCGCTCCAAAGCTTCAGGGAGTACAGTATGGTTAGTATAGGCGCAGCATTTCTGGACTATTGGCCAGGCTTCGTCGAAAGGGACATTCTCCACGTCGATGAGGATGCGGAGAAGTTCCGGGATGGCCAGCGCGGGGTGGGTGTCGTTCAGCTGGATGGCCACCTTGTCCGGGAGGCAGTCGAAGGTGGTGCGGACAGCTTCGCGGGACCCGAACTTGGATGACTTGTACCTGAATATGAGGTATTGCGTGAATTATTTCGTTTATCTTACATTTTTCAGGTGGTAGGACCTTGTGCAAGGTCCGCCCGAATTGCTACCACCATCTTGCTCGCTAATACTGCCGTGAAGCAGCAGTGCTTGCACTGTTGTGTTTCGGCGTGGAGAGTAAGACAGCCGGTGAAATTACTCGCACGTGAGGTATCCCATCTTAGACCTCTAGGTTGGCAACGCGTCTGCAATACCCCTGGTGTTGCAGATGTTTATGGGCGGTGGTGATCTCTTACCATCAGGAGACCCACTTGCTCGTTTGCCATCCAGTCGAATAAACAAAAAACTGCGGGCTAATTCGGCTAACGCGCGGGTTGCAACAGCCGCCGAGTCGCGTTATCGACTAAACTAAACTCGATTTAAGACGTAAGTTAATCGAGTTTATTTCATTAAATATAAGTATTGTGCTCTCTATTTGAGTTTTATTAGGCACGTAGAGTCTTACCGGCGTACAATATCCTGCAGCGTGGCAGCGCACATGAAGTATTCCTGACGCAGGCGCAATTCCTTGCCCTCGAAGAAGTTATCATTAGGGTACAGCACGCGGGTGATGTTCTCTGCCACGTTGCGGTCCAACACCGCCTGGATGTAGTCGCCGGAGTTGACTGGTGAGGGATTACAGACATTAGTTATATTAATAAGTTTCATATTTTTTTAATGAACCAAAAACAATCACTTTGCTCATCCGCGACCTTACGATTAATTATGAATGATTAAAGTTAAACGTTCAAGACTCGAGAACGTTTCGTATTTTTGTGCCCCGACCGGGGATCGAACGGTGCAAAAATTTATTTTACCCATAGTAGGTACAATTTTAGTTTTTCTTTTCGAATTGAAACGACTTAAAGGCCAAAGACACTAGGAAGGAACTAGTAATAGCAAGGGCTTTTATTAACTTGCTTTTAGTTTTTAAATTTTATATGAGGTACTTTATAAGAGGTGGGGGCGTGTAATAGTAGATTATTGTCGTGGCCTGGAAGTAGCCAATTGCTGGCTGAGTATGAGTATTAAACGGACGAGCTTGCGAGTCCGTTTAACTAATACGAAGCCAGCAATTGCTATTCCAGCCGAGACTAATATAAAGCTTTTCTCAAAAATGATGAATAATTCTGAAATAGACTAAACTTTTTCTCAAAATATATCATAACATTTAATTTTATTCCAATTATTTTTCTTATGCTTTCCCGCCTTTTTTCATTAAAAATAAACTGCAGCTGTATTTTTCCACCGAAAACACCACAAGCTGTTTCAGACCCAATAAAAAAAGTCCGAAGTTCCAACAAAATATCTGATACCGCCCATTAGATTTGGCTGTATACGACTTGTGCCAACATTTCCATGGCCTTTTTAACTTTAAAAAAAAGTTGTGACTGATTGCAGGCACGCTAATTTATTATTGTCGAGCTAGCGCGCCTGCAATCTTTTTAACTTTTTAATTTTTCGCTGACCATAAACTATGCACTTCACTTTTTCTAATATGTAAAGAATAATGTCAACTTTTAGGGACATTTTTGAGAAAAATCCATTATGGACGACTATTGCGTGTGAATTCGCCGCTAGAGGCGCTAGTGTAGCGTGAGGTCACCGAAATGTCAAATCTCATAGTTTTTGAGTGAGCTACGCGGGTTTATTTATAATTAGAATAATTTTGAGAATATTTTGCATTAGCTGAAATAATTGATGGCAATTATGCGTTATGGGGCAATGAATGTCTGTGTTTTGAGACAGTTTTGTCTTTCGGAAACTTTTGTCCTCCCTTTTTTCCGAACAAAACGGGACTACGCAACACTGTGGTTGCTCAATATTTTCATGGTACGGTTTTAATGTGTATTAATATGATTTTAATCTAAACTTTGTTTTCACGCCCGTAATAACAGACTTTGAAAGCCACACTTAAAAACCTCACGCAACAGTGGCGCTATCTAGAAAGACAAAAAACGATAGCCCTCATTAATCATTATCCCGTGATATTAAATTAGTGTAGTACTAACAGAACTTGAGGTTGAAGTCGATGGGGCTCTTCGCAGACCACAGCCGCAGCGTGTTGACCACGTTGTTCTGGTAGCCGGGGATCGGGTTGTCGTAAGGCATCGCGAACACCACCTACAATAAACAAATAGGGATGCATCAAACACTAATTATCTCTTAACAGTAGATAGTACACCAAGGGGATAAAGCACTGTTATTATGTCACGGGCGCGATATTGAATCCTGAGCGTAACGAAAGACTCCATATTTAACTCCCGAGCGCAGCAAAGAGGGTGTTGTGAGTTCATTCCCAAGCGAAGCGAGGGAATTAAGATGGAGTCCGGTGAGCAGTGAAGGATTTAAGCGCGCCCAAGGCAAAATCAGTTTTATCCCCAAAGAGTATATTCTACTTTTCTCACCTTTTGCGAGACAATAAAAACCAAGGCTACTAGAAAAAGTATCTATCTATCTAATACCTTTAAACGAGCAATCCTTGTATATATCTATATAATATAATAATCAGAATTTCGGAAACGGCTCCAATGATTTCGATGAAATTTGGTATGCGAGGGTTTTCGGGGATGACAAATCGATCTAGCTTGGTCTTATCTCTGGGAATCTCGAACATTTAAAAAAATAGAAAAAACCTTCACGACTCGGTTACTCAAGCAATGAACAAGTAAAAAAATCCCTGCATATTCCGTACAAATATAACAAAGAAAGAGATTATACTCATAAACAGATGGGTCCACATATTACTTGTATAAAAATAGCGTGATAAGTCCCGTATATATGGTATTTTGACTATGGGTCCACATTTGTATTATTTTACAGTATCATATTTAGTGTCGCGTACGAGTATTACTTTAGTTTGGACGCGAAATGTATCAGTCGTACTCGAACGTACCTCTACAAAGGACGCAGAGGCGCTACTAGATCTAAAAGGATAATTTGTTTTCGCTCCACCAATATCGCATCTTGCTCGTACAATTTCTTTTTTTTATTTCTAGTTTTGAAGTTACTTAAGAAAATATTTCATTATTTATAAATGACGCAAAGGCGGAAGCTCTAAAAGCATGAACTGTTTTCTTTGCACCAATCTCGTATCTTTCTCGATTGGTTCAAACGGCTACATTTATCTATTCCCTTGTTAAATCCGGGCCGGTCAGTTGGCCAGTAATTTTTACTAAGTTTACTGACCGACCGATGAGGCAAGAGCTATTATTTAACAGTTCGATATATCTTGCCTTGAGCCAAGAGCTATGCGGGGTAAACTATGCGTTAATTGGCATTTTAATTTCAGTTAAATATTTGCTCACAATTTTCGACTTATCTTCATCATTGTCAACAAGAGTGAAGATTGGACCGGTGTCAACAAAATGATAGTTTGCTCTACGTTCTTTCATGCCGCATAAACCGGATTTCATACTCGGATGAACGAACAAATTGGGGAGAACATACATAACACATGGGGTAGCAATATGTGCTATAAAAATATGAGGTGTCATAAACTCATGCAAAAGTAAAATTGACTGTCTAATTGGCAAACAAAACCACCAGTTTTCCGTCTGCAGTAGCTTTGTATTCGATATGAGAACATAAATCGGTCTAGACGAGAATATTTGGCACGGACTAGTAATTATCATATTCTTACTCACTAGCTGCAGCTGTAAGTACTAACAATGCTTACCGGAAAATAGGGAAGTTCACGGTTAAATCATTTAAATAAATGAAAAGGTTGCATAACTGATTAAACAGATGAAATAAAATAATTATCTATAATTTTCACGAACAAAAACAGACATGTTATGTAAGAAACGATTTTCCTGGTTAGAGTACGTAAATATATCTAAAATTAAGCTATACAATTCGATTTCGATTTTGTTAATTATAACGTATTTATTATCCACATATAGTTATAGATATTTCGTGTCTACTTTGGAGAAGACATGTCAATATACAAAAATAATAATTATGTGCATTATAACTTCCTTTATTATGCAATAAACATAACTAAAGATATTCGAGAAATTATCTTCCAACTAACGCCAAAATACCCTACATTAAATTACCTAGGTACGTAAATAGGAATAATACCAATGAAGATGATGAGTCAATAATCAATAACAACTAATTATATACCCATAACTTCCGCTATTAGCGTTGCCACAAAACATAACAGCTGATAAGTTATCTCACTTAGTCAAAGAAATGGTTTTCATACTCGCATCACGACGGCATGACGCACTATCACCAAGCATCAGCATGCTGTGATAAAGGTCATTGGCTTCCAATGAAAATAAAAATAAAAATAATGAAAATAGCCGCGATCTGTTGTTCAGCGAGGATAACGTCGGATATCCAGTTTATGTTTAAGTACTGTATAAATCCCTTAAAGCTACGAATGCCAATTAAATCTCTTAGTAACTTACTTAATTATATGTTAGGTACTTACTTAATTTTATACCTACCTACTGGCTGTTTTTTCAATCAGTTCATCAGTTCAGTACTTATTAATCTACGGTCCTTTGTTTTGCTGGTGTGTGGTTTTATACTCTACCTGTTAGTTCATCGGGCTGTTATCAACAGAGAAGCGGCGAGCGTTTTACTGCTCATTGTGTGGTTGTATCACTCATTAGTGTTTGTATCACTTATTAGTGTTCGTATCACTAACCTGTGTGTCAACCCACTTCTTCCCCTGCGGCGTTTCGACGACGCGCCCGTAGAAGTTGACAGGCAGCATGTACTCGGGCCGCGCCTTCTCCCACGGGTTGCCATAACGGAGCCAGTCGTCGGGCTCCTCTTGCTGCTCGCCGTTCTCAATCTTCTGCGCAAAGATGCCGTACTCGTACCTTATACCTGGTAATAATAAATAAATAATTATAGTTAATCCTCCTGCGGCCCAAGTAAAATTTTAGTTTTATGAACTTGAAACTTTGTCACTTGATAGAGCTCGATGTCAAATGACAATAAGTCGTAGATAAAGGACGAGGTTATTAAAAAAAAATACAACTTTTTTAACCGACCATTTTTCGACAATTGTACTCCATGACATCCAAAATATGTAGAGATATGTCCATAGCAAGAAAAGCTATTAACTTGGTTGAAATTTGGGTTAATTATATAATATTTTGGATAACTACGGTCTGTACAATGATGATCGTATGTTTATATGAATACAAAACTAGAAAAAATACAGCATGTAAATAAATAATCAACATAAGTTAAACTCACATCAATATACTTAAGTGTATGAAACTGAGTTCAGTTTAGGTTCGACGTTATAAAGGGTGCCGCGACCGCGAGCCTGCTTCTGCTGGCTCTCCTTAAAGAGACTGTCGTCGAATGTAGGGTCTACCACAGCTAATTTAAAATATTTGAATAAAATCAAAATCAGTATATACCATGTACATGAATTAACAATGTATACACTATACACTGCCAATGCAAACAAGGACAGCACTTATGTCATGGCTTCCAGCTCTCTATTATGAATAATAATATGATGATTTATGGTTGTCCTTTCTCAAAGTCATTCTCGGCTAACATTCACAACAAGCCTGCGCAACTGAGTCATTTCATTATTACCTATATTGTCTACTTACTGAATAAAGTGGAAAACAAAAACTATTGCATTGCAGTGGAGACTTGCACAACAAAAGATATATAATTTTTATTTTTTTATATATAAAACGAGGGGGCAAACGAGCAGACGGGTCACCTGATGGAGAGCGATCACCGTCGCCCATGGACACCCGCAACACGAGGGGAATCACAGGTGCGTTGCCGACCCTTTAAGGAATTGCTAGGCTCGTTTTTAAAGATCCCCAAGTTGTAACGCTCCGGGAATGTTGCCGCTGTAAGCTGATTCCAGATCGTCGTCGTGCGAGGAAAGAAGTTTCTTTTAAAACGCACGGTACTAGACTGCCAATCATCAAGATGGTGAGGATGGAAAGACAGACGGTTCCTCGAAGTGCGGTAGTGGAATTTAGCCGCAGGCAGCAATTCGAAAAGTTCGTCAGAACACTCCCCATGGTAGATGCGGTATAATATGCAGAGAGACGCCACATCCCTCCGCAAAGCCAAAGGATCGAGTAGGCCAGAGAGCGCCTGATTATCGACAAATCGAGCAGCTCTACGTTGGATGCGGTCAAATGGAAGAATTTGGTACTTGGGTGCCCCAGCCCAGAGATGAGAACAGTACTCCATATTGTTATGGTTAAACCACTTTACTGTTTTAAAACCCAAAAAAGTAAATAGGAAATAGCATTTATATTTAAATATAATGAAGGATAAACACATTTTAAAATGGAGACAAACATGTTTCGGGCTAATCCGTAGGTACTTATGTGGAAAAATGACTAGTGTTATGGAAAACGACCGTGAGTTATCCGGGTAATATATTTAGAGTTACCCACGGTGTTTGTCGGTAGCATTTGTTGCATTTTTAGTTTAAATTAAAAAAAAAACAGATATTGTAACATTTTACATCAGATTTGGAAAGTGACTATCAGTGGTGCACCATCCCAGTCAAAACTTGACTAACACTGGGATGCCTAAATTTTTTATAGGTACTTATGAGTTGTTTGTTGCATCCAAATTCGTTTATAGTGTTACGGAGATGGGTCGAAGAGAAAAGTCGTAATTTTTAGGGTTCCGGAGCCAAAATGGCAAAAACGGAACCCTTATAGTTTCGCCATGGCTGTCTTTCTGTCTGTCCTGTCCGTTCCGTCCGCGGCTTTGCTCAGGGACTATCAATGCTAGAAAGCTGTAATTTTGCACGGATATATATGTAAACTATTCCGACAAAATGGTGCAATAAAAAATTTTAAAAAAACTTTTTAGGTACTAGTTCATAACTTAGTAACGGATATGGGGTTCAAGACGCGCAGTGATTTTAAACTCAGTTGAAAAAAAAACTTCTTCTAAACATTTTTTATATTTTATTTTAAACTTGCTTATAAATAGATTTAAGAGTAGAATAGCACCCCGCTTAGGCTATGGAAGAAATCTGTCCGGCATGAATACCCGTTTTTTTCTAACCTGCCGGTGGTCGTTTTACCACCTGAAAGCGTTTTCAGCCTAGTTACAGTCGCGTTAAGTGGAGACTCATTGAACCCTAGAGTGATGGTTACCACGTTTACAGGGCTCACTTCAAGGACAGAGTGCAGCTAAGTAGTGAGGGTTTGCAGGAATGGCGTCTGGAAATCGAGAAGCTGGTCTTGAAGTCAGAAAGGCGTACCTGTCCTCACAATCTCTAGCGGATGGCATGCTAGTGCAAGCATTTATAGATGGCATAAGAGACCGTGAAGTGAAGACAGCTGTGAGCCTCGGGTATCACAAGAACATAAAAGATGCACTCGCTCACGCTTTGGTTGTCGAGGCAGTTCGCATGGATTGTCGGTCTTACCGCGTCCGAGGTGTGACTGATAAAGCGAAACCTCGAAGCGGGCCTGCGTATTATGTTATGCGTGTGGGGAGGTAGGGCGTATGAGGTTTTCGTGCCTTAAGAAACAGGGGTGACGTGCAGATCCGTCGCATTGATTTTAGAGCTGCAGATGTAGTAACGCGGCAGGGAAACGAGTAAACGCCAGGACCGCGAGGCGGGTGCTGGACGGTAATGCGAGGACGGCCCCAAAAATCATGATCTCTCACACTCAAGATGGGAACAATTTAGTCATTGACGGGGAAAATTTGAGTTAACTTTAGATACTGGAGCCTCGCGCACGGTAATCAGGTACCAGCTTCTGAAGCCTTTTGGCGAGAGATACTCATTCTCACGAGGCAATATTGAACTCCTGACAGCTACTGGCCAGCACATAACCGTTCGAGGAGAGTTTGTCTTTACTTTCAAAATTGGTCTAAACTTCTACCGGCATAAGGTTGTGATTGCAGACTTAGTAGATGACTGACTGCATCGTTGGGTTACATTTCATGAAGAACCATAACTGCAAAATTGATTTAGAAAGCGGCATCTTTATATGCGGGTTAGAAGAAGTCGATCTAAAAGGTGAAATTTTAATGTCCAAAAGTGTACGATTTTCACAGAACGATTGCTTTATGAAAGCTCACAAGCACATCACAGTAGCGAACAACAACAGGTCGCATTACTTGAGAAATGTAAAGAAACCTTGTCGAAGGAAGAAATGGTAAAAGCAAGAGAACTGATACAGCAATTTTCCGAAACCTTCGCTATAAATGATGGAGATTTAGGGAGGACTGGCATAGTCCAACATAGAATTGCGACTGGAACGGAAACACCCATACGCCTCCGACCACGCAGAGTTCCTGTAGCGTGTAAATAGTGAAATACAGAAGATGGTCACTGAAATTGAACAAAATAGGATTATTGAGCCATCATCCAGCCCTTGGTGCTCTCCAGTGGTTTTGGTAAAAAAGAAGGATGGCAGTCTTAGATTCTGTGTGACTACCGCCGTTTAAACGATATCACAAAGAAGGACAGTACCCACTGCCGACGATTGATGACACTTTGGACACACTAAGCGGGGCAAAATGGTTTATGACGTTAGATCTAAATTATGGTTACTGGCAGGTGGAAATACGAAGAGAAATCAAAGCGACTAGTGAGTGAGATTACTAAGGATTATATTCAAGCGATAAAGTGTTTCAAGTGATTCATTAATATTCATTAAAATTAGTTTATCGTTATTAACAATTATCTATAAAACGAACCCTACGGCTCATCACTCTCTGGGTTGTCTTAGGTGATATAAAATAATAAACATGTTTAAAAACACGTGTAAAAACATGTTTACTCCCTGCTACTGCTATCTAAGTAGGTCTAGGTTTAAAGCACGTTTAAAGAAAGATTACTTTATTCTGTTTATGCTTATTTCCACAATATTTTTAATTTGGAACTTCAGATTATCCAAACACATAATAATGAATATAAATAGATACCAGTCATCTAAAAGAGTGTAAACAAATCCCAAACAGCTTTTCCCAGTGTTTTTCCTAACATTCATATTTGGAACCACAATAAATGCCTACAGATGTTCCTCGTCTATAATTAAGGTGTTATTTATTACACTAT
Source organism: Choristoneura fumiferana (assembly GCF_025370935.1). NCBI lineage: Eukaryota > Metazoa > Arthropoda > Insecta > Lepidoptera > Tortricidae > Choristoneura > Choristoneura fumiferana. Next base: position 3,851,972 of record NC_133481.1, read on the forward strand.
TCAATCTGTATAAACTATAATTTGTAACAGTTAGGAACCTAAATTGGTAGCTAATCATCACACTACACTAAACTGAATCCTAAATCGTACAGACGTTGCAGCCGTGAAAAAGTATCGTATTGGGATACTTTACTATTATTATTACTATTTATCAAAACAATAAAAGATACGCCTTGCCCTAGCGGTAACCGTGGGAACAATGGGCGTACTTAAAGGAAAGAAAAAAGAGAAAATGCTGGGTTAAAGAATACTTATTAAGTATTAAGAAAAAGTGACAAATATGAACATTTTTATAATAATTTTTAAAATTTCCAACAAGACCATAAATCCTCTCATCACGCAAGGACTTATTAAAATATTTTTTGTCACTTTTTTGTACAGTTAGAGCATTTCTCGACACATTTCGATTATGTGCAAATTGTGCAATATTACTTCTTTTTTGGTGGACAATGCGCCGCTTTCGAAACAGACGCCATCGTAGGACACGCTGCGCGTATGATTTGATGTCCGACTCGAATCTCTATCAAAACAAAACGCTGGCGGCGACTGAGAGCGAGTAACCTAGTCGTTCTAAATTGTAGCGCCGCGGTTACACTTACCTAGATCGTAACAATTTAGGAAGTAGACTGTCCAGGCAAATCTGTCAACGCATTTTTTACGAAACTGGTATCATTTTTGACTGTCAAAATTGACATATTTTCATTCTAGCTCGTCTTGTATAATTTTGATATTTGGGCGTTTTCAAAAAAAAGTGTAAATTTTTCCTTTTTTTTATTTTGGTAAAATATGGTTTTTCCTACTCAGAATAAAAAACACAATTGATTCCAATAGTTTAAAAAAAAGTCCCCAAAAAAAATTTTTTCGTACACAGTATGTGCGTGACAGACAACTGACTCATAAAATATTGTATGAAAAAATGGGGACATCTGAATCGATTGTGCTCTTGATTCTTAGTAGGAAAAACCATATTTTTCGAAAACTACAAAAAAGGTACACTTTTTTTTTAAAACGCCCATTTCTGCTTTGTGAAATAAATTGGATGAATTTTTAATGCGAAAAAAAACACGAGACTAGAAGGCAAACAAATTATTAACCTTGATGAAACATGTACATCAGCTATTTTAAATTTGACTTTATTCCTGTTCAAGTTAAAAAATAAACTCATTTGCAATCGTTTTTTGTTTAATACAACCTCCTACCATCCTCAAAATGCAAAATGTTACCTATAAGATTATGTTAGAATTAAAATATTATACTACGGCCATTAGTGTCACACTACACACAACACTAGGGCAGCCATAAGGCCTGTGAGTGCGAGCGAGAGGTACCTTTAAAATGATTTATGACTCAGTTCGCACGTTTGTAATGGCCGTAGTATAGAAGATATTTTAATGCCAATCTAGTCAAAATGGTCCAAAAATTGTTGCGTCTGGCTGGAATGTATTTAAATGGGCACACATTACTATATGAATGTTGATGCAGCTTGAAGAGTCCCCGAGTATAATTTAATATCTGGAAAATTTTAATAACATCTAAGTATCAACATTGTTTAATCAGTGTACAACAAGTGTTGTCAGCCTCATATTTTTTTTAAATTTACCTCGGTTTCTCGTGAACAGCTTTGGCTGGCCAGTCTAGAGAGATTGGAACCTCAATTTTAGCTAAATCGGATCCGATCTGTTCTAACTACAATTTCATCATCCTATTTCCTAATTAGTTTCTACAAATTGAATAGTGTAAAACACCTTTAGTCTGTTCAATTAAATTGGCGAGGCGCCAGCCGCGGGTTGTCGACCGCCTCAATTAGTTTATACTCTGAATGTCAACTATTTGGAGGCATTTTTATAAGATTAAAATAACTTTTCTCAAACATGCAATGAAATATTTATGTTGTGTTCCTTACAAATAGGCTTCCAAGTATACCGTTGTAGGCCTAGGCCTGTAAAACGACAGTCTTTTGTTTCAATGCAAAACATCATTTTTTTTGCAAGTATTTTTTTTTATTTTACCGTCCATATCTACATGTTGAATAGCATCTTGATTTTTATGCAATTATTTTAACGTTTTAAAAATCCATGTTAGAAAGAAACAAACACTATATAACATGGTAGTTATAATTTAAGTCTACCTAGTACAATTTTAGTTGTCTTACGAATAAAACATTGATTTTATTTTTTATTTTTTTCAGTGCATGTTTGAGAAAAGCACTACAATATACAAGCCTTGGCGTGAAAGAACTTGCCAGCCTCATATACTCGGCCTCCAAGCCTTTCTTACCTGGCCACTGCAATTAAGTTTTTTTTAATCTATTACTTTAATAAGGCTTAAGTACACCAAATGTGACTATGTCAGCCTCATGGGAAACCACATAGAACCAAATTAAACTCTGTCCTGCCCAGAGATAGTCTCTGTGTACAAGAGCATGTCCAATGAATTTATAAATCAACACTGCATCATAGTAATGTCATAGAATAAATAATAGTATATGTACTATTTATTCATAACACACTTCTAAACACTTTCACATGTAAGATAACTTTTGTAGGATTTAAAATTTTATATATATTATTTTTTTTAGTGTTAAATATTTTAAAGGTCATTGCTCCTATCATAGTGCGAAGAGAACTGAGGTGACATATATTTTATTTTAAGAAGAGATGTTATATACCTATTTTTTTTTCATTAAACAAATGGTTGACAAAAAAAATACAACATTAGGTACTGCAAATCAAATATAACAAAGAGAAAAGATTTGATTGTGCGCTCATTTGTAATGGATAAACTTAAAAACTGCTTGACAAATTTCATAAATTCTTTCACCTATAGAACACTAAATTATCAAAGAACCATAGGCTACTTTTTAATTCTGGGAAATACAAAGTATCTGGAGGATGCAAACAAAGTTAGTATGAAAAAACTTACCATATCCATAAGCAGCAAGGCCTAGAGTGGCCATTGAGTCCAAGAAGCAAGCAGCGAGTCTGCCCAAGCCTCCATTACCAAGGCCAGCATCTTCCTCAAGCTCTTCCAACTCTTCAATATCCAGGCCAAGCTGGTACAAGGCTTCGTCTACTGTACCCTGGATGCCCAGGTTGATCATGGTGTTTTGCAGTGAGCGGCCCATGTAGTATTCCAAGGAGAGGTAATACACACGCTGATGACAAATGTTTTTGTTATTTATTTGTAAAATAAACACTGTGTGTGTATGTGTTAAGACTAATGATGCTTTAAATTTAACATATTTTTTTTTTAAATAGAGTTACATACTTAGGGGCTGTTTCACCATCCATTGATTAGATTTATTTGACGGATAAATGTGATGCCGTCTCCGTCTATTCAAACAAAACAAATAGAGACGGCATCACATTTATCTGTGAAATAAATGTAATCAACGGATGGTGAAGTCTTTTTACTGTAAGGTGGTGGTACTGATGGTACCAAAATAAATCTTCTTTCTTTCTTTCTTTTTTACTTATTGAACATCATTCAGTCAAATCAGATTTTGAATATTATTGCATAGGTTTTAATGAAGTTATTATCAATCTCAACATTAGTTGAATTATTGAAAGTATAGATGAAGCTAACACTTAAAAAATAATTCAAGCTTTTATCTACCTACTACATACAACTGTTTAATCTTAAGGTCTTTAATTTTATCACAACAAAATAAATTGATTAAAGAGTCAAATCTTAATCCATTCAGGATTAAAAAGTGGGGGATAAACAAAACAATCTGGGGGCACGGAAGTGCCCCTGCCAAGTCGAGCAAAACAAAACAAAAGGCACGGCCGTACCATACTTTTCTCGAAGCCAAGGCTATTTTCAACATTAATATATCTGGGAATGGAATTTCAATCAAATATAATAGTACTGTTCTGTGACAAAATTTACCCTTTAGCATAAATTTTTACTAGAAAAATGCATTCCCTTTTGTTAAGTTCATGCTAGGAAATAGTTCTATAATTAAGTCGAAGAAAGAATCAGAAGTACCTTGGGGTCCTTTTCATAGTAGTGTTGTTGCGTGCGTATCCAGCGAAAAACGAGGTGATCGCGGACGGTGTGTGCCAGAGCAAAGTAGTAGTCCCTCGGGGTGGCCACATTGCGGTCCTTCACCAGCGTGTAGTGAATGTGACGGTTAAAAGACTTCTTCACCTCCGCAACATTCTCCACAGCGATGATCCCCCGCACAGAGATCTGCTTACGCTTATCCGAATCCGATTGAACGCTCATCTTGACTTGTCTTTATCTAAGCGAAATCCACCCGCGCTCGAGACGCGACGAAGACCCTGACTGAGCGACACTGAGCGAGTGAGACTGAAGGAACGAGCCCGCAGTATCGGTCACCTTGAGAAGGTCAAACCAAGTACCGAAGATGTTATGTTTCGGCCGCCCAGTTATTGACGTCGAAGTCGCCTTTCCTAATTCGAATTTTGTATGATCATGAATGATAATTAGAACCAGTTTTAATTAAATCTGGTTGTCGGTTGTAATATTTGGAAGTATTATGTGTTGTAAGCTGTTTTCATTCATTTCAAATTGGTAAATAAAATAAAATATTGAGTCGTTGCAAAAGCATAACTATTTCTACATTTAGATTCATTTCACTCGATCCAAAGTTTTCTCAAAAGATTTTCTTAACAGATTTTCAAATTTAAGCTCTATTATTATTAAACTATATCATTGAATTTTACTATTTATTAAATTAATTCTATTCAAAAATAAAATGTAGGGCTTCACTTAATACTTAATATAGTAAATCAGAGCTTGTTACTTATTACGTAAACTGAAACGTAGCGTGTGAATAGTTAAATGTCAGCTGACGTTTATAACGTCAAAAATGACAGATCAGCTGTGTTAAAACCAAATTGTTTGAGCCACTTTTAAAAAAGCGCGTCCGCATGACCGTTTTCAACAGTTTTGAGGGTCATTGTAAACAAAAGGGAATCCACAGGACTGTTACAGAAAAGCCGGACACGCCCAACATAGGGTGCCGTAGCCATTACGAAAAAAATAAGTAATATTTTTCTAAGGATTTCGTATTTTATACGGAATCTTCCAAGTTTAGGTATATTTTATACCTTAGGCTGCTATTTACTCATAAACTACTAATAATTCTAAAGCAAACTTAGCCGTTATAGATTTCCTTGAAACTTTGATATATTTACTACCATCCTGAAATTTTTCCACCCACCGGTTTAGATTTAAGAGGGGGGGGGGACGCTCGATTTTAATGAAAATTTGCACTTTAAAGTTGAATATTTCGCAAAAAAATCACTGAATCGAAAAATCGTCTTAGCAAACCCCTAATGGTTTTAAAATACCTATCCAACGATACTCCACACTATAGGGTTGGATGAGAAAAAAAAAATCACCCCCACTGTACGTCTATGGGGGTACCCTAAAAAAAAATATTTTTGAATTTTTAACTGTACCATTTTGTCGGCATAGTTTATTTATATATCCGTGCAAAATTACAGCTTTCTAGCATTGATAGTCTCTGAGCAAAGCCGCGGACGGACAGACAGACAGACAGACAGACATGGCGGGGGATAAGGGTTCCGTTTTTGCCATTTTGGCTCCGGAACCCTAAAAAGCACACACATATTTGGAAAGCAGGTTTACTAATACAATATTTCGAATCATCACATTCTTATCAACATAATACGATGAAGATAAAATGAACACTCCTCAAGTTAGTAAAAATATAAGGCTTCCCCAGGCCTTTTTCGTTGATATCACTTGCTAATTACCTACCTACTTTCTAAAAGCTAAGTAGACACATTTTTACGTAAGGGTTTAAAAATCTTATCGAACAGTTATACGAGGTTAATACAAATGAATTGACACAATGCTACCTAGTTAAGACACGCGTATATTTCCTGAGTAATACATAAATATCTTAAACATAAATAAATATAACTAAATCATGATTTATTTTAAATATACAACAGACTCAGATTATCACTTCCATTTCACTTTTCGCCAGTGATCTCATCACATAAGTAGGTTCCTACCTAACTACTTACCTATATGCATGTGTTAAATATGGCATTTCTTTCGTAACTGCTATAGCTATACCTAGTTCCATCCACGAAGACGCGTGATTTTGACAAAATTAGACATTAACGACATTGTAATAAGAATCACGGCACGCGTCATCGTGAATGACTGTAGGTACATGTAGTTAATTTTTTTTGAACTGAGCTCATCTACTTACTGATCCTATGTTCATAATGGCACTTTATCTGTGCAATCCTATTAAATATCTGCTTTTGATCTCGTAAGGGCCAAGCAAGTCGTTAAGTTTGCGTATTTTGAAGTCTATTGTTCAGAGAAATAGAGTTGATAACCACATTAACCTTCCAAAGCGGATATATTCTGCTTTTTCTACAAGTTCGATTGTAGTCTTAGGTGAGCTCAGAAGAATGAGCTCAGTTCAAAAAGGTTAAGCTAATACTTATTGCACAATACAAGTTACTTACACGTATCATATAATCATAATATCAATATTTAAAACACTGCACACATTTATGTACTTAGTTTGTCTCTCTTTACGTGATGTCAAAATAGGTAGATACCTATCTTCTCTCCTAAGACTTTTAAAGAGTACATAACTTTTGTAAACAATTATAATCTAGCTTCCAATACTTCTAGCTTAGTCAGGCCACATACATACAGTCAATATGCTATAAACATATTTAGTAGTCAGTCAGACCATTACATTATTACGGGTAAAACTTATTTAATCCAAAGTGCCCAGTTTTTTTTTACCACGTTTACTAGCAGGCTAATATCCACTCAATTAAGTGTCCAAGTAAAATTTTAAACTCAGTTCTAAGCAATATTTATTAAATTTTAATTGAAGAATAAAGTTCCATTTCATGCAATCAGTCATGACTTGGTTTTATACGCGACCGACTGCAAATTAATGCGACAAAGAGTAGGTAAAATAAACCGGGCCACCAAACTCTTGATTTCTTCATAACAATTATCATAAAATAAAGCTGCTTTACTTATTTATTATGCTTCATTCGATTTACATCCATTTCAATCTTAAGTTTGTATTTATCTGCAGATATCTCAAGAGTTTCTTGGCATTCAGATCTCAACGCTTGGAACCTCTCACTACAGCAATCTTCAACCAGACTACTTAATTCAGTCCAAATTCGCCATCATCCTGTTAGCTCAAAAAATTTCAACAGCAGTCCTCCCTAACTTCCAACGGTTAAGTGCGTTCGAGGAATGGTAAATACGTACAGTGCACTTGTGGATAAGCTCATAACGTCAGTAAAGTGAGCTCTGGTAATTGCCTCTTATTTAGTGCTTCCTTTTTCTCACATATGAGCTTTAGACTATGCAGGCCACAATGGTAATAAGCTTTATTTCAAGACATTACACAGATATCCCCATGTTTCATTCCTGAAGTTGCCTCTGTCTCTGTGTCTAATGCCTCACGCGAGTTGAAGCTTTTCAGTTCATGATGGCAGCAGTCAGAAACTTCTTGTAGTGCTCAACGGTTGACGATTGCGAGAAAAGGTACAGTTCCCCATGTCTCGACCTCGAAGTTGTCTCTAACTTTGATTCCCTTTTCACTTTGAGCTTAAGCTGATGACCTGATGGTAGGTATGTATGCTTATTTAAAGGCATGTTTAGTTTACTTTAAGCAGTCGAAATCTCACTTGCAGTCCTCAACGGATGAAGAGTGCGAGGAACGGCACACACAGACAAATTCCGGGATATCCACATGTCTCCTTCTCGAAGTTGTCTCTAACTCTGTTACCTTTTTCTCCGCGCGAGCTTAAGCTGATGAATCTGTTCCTTTAGCACTCAGAAACCCCCTTGCAGTCCTCAACGGTCGGGGACTGCGAGGACGGGCACACATAGATGCGTTCCGGGAACAGGTCCCCGCGCAGGCGCAGTGCGCGGGCCAGCGCCGGCGCCGCGCGGTGCTCCAGCTCGCCGATCAGCACGTCGTTGGCGAACACGGCCCACTCGCCCGGCCCGTGCACTATGCGGAACGTACTCTGAGGAAAATTAAGGGATTATGATTATTTACTAGCTTTTGCCCGCGGCTTCGCCCGCGTAGAGTTCGGTCATCGCGCGCTGTTCCCTCGAGAACTGTGCATTTTTTTGGGATAAAATGTCACTCTCTGGCCCATAAACTATCTCTATGCCAAAAATCACGTCGCTCCGTCGCTCCGTTCCGACGTGAAAGACGGACAAACATACATACAAACACACACACTTTCGCATTTATAATATTAGTATGGAAGTACGGATTTGCAGGAAAATTCCGAGGGAAACGTCGAAATGTCGAAAACTTATCATCAACGATAATAGTTTCTTTTTTTATTCGACTGGACGGAAAACGAGCAAGTGGGTCTCCTGATGGTAAGAGATCACCACCGCCCATAGACACCTGCAACACCAGGGGGATTGCAGATGCGTTGCCAACCTAGAAGCCTAAGATGGGATCCCTGAAGTGCCAGTAATTTCACCGGCTGTCTTACTCTCCACGCCAAAACACAACAGTGCAAGCACTGCTGCTTCACGACACGATTAGCGAGCAAGATGGTGGTAGCAATCTGGGCGGACCTTGCACAAGGTTCTACCACCTGCAATAGTGATCTATACCCCGTAAAAAATAATCATGCATCATATATCAGCCGTAGGATGTCCACTGTTGGAAATATGCCTTCCCATTAGGTAATTAGATCTCCAGTTGCTTCGGATGGAAGCGACTTGCATCCACTGTGATCCTGCGGCTTTTAACCAGGTCATCCGTCCGTCTCGTTGGACGTCATACACTGCGCTTGTCGATGTCTCCATTCGAGATCTTTTCAACGCCAACGGCCATCTGTTCTCCGTGCTACATGGCCTGTTCAATTGCCCATTGCGACTTCAACGAGCTGATTAACGAGGTGATCCTCGTTATTCTACGTATTTTCAAATTTGGGGAAATTTTGACCATTTTAAGCACCCCTCCCCCTTGTCAGACGTATTACTATGAAATTTCGGTGTCATAAACCGCCTAATAAATGTGTGACGTACTTTACTAGACGACCCTTTTCTGATTCGATCTCGTAGAGAAATCCAGATGAAATACTTAGGGTAGGTTCTTAGGGTGGATTACTTAGGGAAGGGTACCTGTGTGCCAGGTACGAGCGTGGCGGTCCGCTGGCGGCGCTCTTCGCCCCAGCCGCCGAGGCGCGAGTTAAGCACCACCAGCTGCCGCTCGCGGTGCGACTCGTCGTGCGCGCGCACGTTTACGTGGACGATCACGTTGGGCACCGGCCACTCGCGCGCCGCGTCCTGGATGTTAATCGTGAACGAATGTAGGAGCGGGCGAAGCCTGAAAAATGGGATTTGAGATGTTAAAGTTAAATTTTGAAAAATAAAATATTTGTGTCACAGAAAGACCAGTTACAGTGTAGGAACCTAGAATGTCCTTCCACTATGCTAGTGTTCCAGTTTAACCAACACTATTTCAGGCACTGGCAGTAACTCATATTCCCGGCCACAGGAATTCGAGGGTGTCTGATGGTTTTGGGTGCGTGAGTAGTGCTATCCCATATTTACCGGTGACAGTAGTACTTGCAGCATTCTTTTGTCGTGTTTCGGCAGCATATATACCGAGGACTCCCTGGTCAAACCCGATAAGTCGAAATAATTAACTGTTGAAAAAGAACACTATTTATGTAGAAGTTTAAATTCGAAATTTTTATGAATTATTAAATCGAGTTATTGGGTTTGACAAGCGAGGGAACCCTCGATATGTTCCTTTTATTTTAAAGAAGCATTAATATGTTACGGACGTGTGGTGATAAAACCTTCTCTTATAAAATCTTAGCAACTTGTCATGGTGGTATCTACCGAGTTAGATCATACATACGTGTTGTGTAGCAATTTATTAATGAGTTAGCCTCTGACTGTAACGGTTGATATTAACACAGTAACTCTAACCCTGCTAAATGCCTACCTCTAATATCTCTATACAACTGAAGGTCAACGGAAGAATTGTTACTAAAGCAACTTGAACGGGCGTTTCCTACCTTCCGTGTATAACCAACTGATGTCCTGGCGGAATTCCTTTAGTTAATAGAGCCGTAATATTTGGTCTCCAGCTGGGCTCGCTATCCATTGCGAGCGCGTCTAGACTATCTCTAATTGGCACCTGTAATTTGAAAGAAAAATACTGTATTACGATCATTGGTTTACATACAACATTAATCTAATTAATACCTTTAAACGAGCAATTCTTGTATATGTGTGTATATCAGTGGCAAAGTGTCCATAGAATATGATAGAACCCTATTCCCAGCATCGGCTCGCCCAATATTTACAAAATAGGACAACAGGACGCGCATGATTTATATGTATGCGATCTTTGCTTCGGCTTTACCACAAAAATATCTGACACTACGCCACTGGTGTATATATATAGCTCTGTCGCCCAGGTACTTAGATTTAAGAAGACAGGAGAAAAACTCTTTCCTCTATGTTTCCTTAAAACAAAGTTTACAGTTAAGAGACGCAGACATGATGATTAAAATAAGGTACACTTACACTTTTTCCAGATACACCGTAGGTAAACGGAAAGACAAGGAAACACGGTTTGGTTCCAAATATGCAGCAAAGCGTACCTCGAGCTATGATATACCTACCTGACTCAATATCACATATAAGTATTTGTGCTATTGCTGACATAACTCACCTCTACAGGCGGCGGTGCCAGCATAGGGTATAGTTCAGTCTTCTGTATATTTAGGGTGGCATCCCGGACACCGGTCACCTGCACCCAGGTGGCAACTAGTGGCGAGGGATTCCGATGCGTAAAATTGCAATAATGCTCTCCGTCCACCGCCCACATCGTCTCCGTCTCGTCTACGAGGACTTCTATCGTGAAGGGACGGCCCATTTTGAAGGGGAATGATCTGAAACATTCATATATATTTATTTTACAGTATGTTTCGAAACGTTTAAAGCAGGGCTAATACCGGTTTACGATCGAGTCAAAGACACATAAATTATTTTTAAAGTTTTTTATTCTGGACTGTGGAACAACCCGTAACCGACCGTGTCGTAATTTGGTGGTAAAGAAAAGTCTGTGGTTTTTTAAAATTAATTGATGCTACTTAAAAATCTGATATTTTTTTCTGTTAATTAAAAAGGTTATTCCTATCGATGAAAAAAGTTTCAAGAGTTTCTTAATTTTTTTATCCATTCCCCCATTAAGGAAAATGGTGGGACACAAACCAGTGAAACGACACAGGCTGGCCGCTGCCATAAATTAATTATCCTCGACCTAATTGCTTGGGATGTTTGAACGATCCACGCTTTAACAAGCCTAATACCATTGGTACTTAGAGTCGACCTACACTTTTAGCCTTATTATTGCAACTAGCTTGCCTTTATTAATAGGTAGGCGTAAGTAGCGCCTAAGCGTACCTTACCTACTCGGACAGAGCCGATTTATGAAATAAATAACCAGTGGTTATCCGGGGCTTCGTACGTGTAAACCATTAGATTCAGGAGTTAAATTGAAATTCCCGGTTTTCACTAATTTACTGTGGAAATTCCCAAAACTAATACGAGTAGGTATCTATGCACGATGCACACACTGTGCCAATTTTCATGACTAAACTCAGTGATTAAAAAATTACTTTCTGCCAAGTTTCTTGCGCTGCATTCTTGGCAATGATGGTCTTTCTAAAAACGCTGGATAAATTGACATGTTTTTTTGTTTTGTTTTGTTGATGCGTTTTGGGCTCTTTTGAGCCCTTTGTGGCCAAATACAGAATAAACAATAACTAACAAAATTAAAAAAGCCGTGGTGGTCTGGTGGTTTGAGCTATGGGCACGCAAGCAGAGGATTGTGGGTTCAAACCCCGGCTGACACCTCAGTTTTTCGAAATTCATGTTCGAAATTACATTTGTTTACCACAAGGTTTACGGAGAAGGATAACATCGCGAGGAAACCTGCACAAACATGCCAAGCAAATCAATGGTGTGTATGAATTTCCCAATCCGCACTGGGCCCGCGTGGGAACTACGACCCAAGTCCTTTATTCTGAGAGGAGGCCTGTGCGCAGCAGTGGGATATATAATTTTGATGCTTAACTCACTCACTTAAAAGCCGTGGTTTCCTCGGGCCCCCACTTCTCGTGGTGCCTCGTGTTGCGCACGACGTAGCACTGCGGCACTCGCACGTTGAAGTGCACCGCCACCTCCGCAGTCCGGGAGATGGGGTCGCCGGTCCCGATGTTTAACGCGAACCTGCACGACAATAGTAGATTGTACAACGAGAACATAAAACGAGCCATTTTACCCGAGACGTTCATATTCGCTGGGTGCGCGATGACAGCGCCAACTAGCGGTTATAATTACGGCGGACTTTGAAATATCAAATCAAATGGCTGGCTGTCATTGCGAAGAGTAGATAAGGAAACAAACAAATAATTTCAATGAAATATCGTAATTTACATAATAATTTATTAGACCTGCGAGAAAAAATGAGCATGTTAAGTTTACATTGACACATTCTTAGGGCGGTAAAGCGAAAGAGTTTGAAATGACCAATCGTGCGGCGCAATGTGATATAGGTAGGTAAATTGCACTATTTTTTTACAAGTCTATGTAGGTATGCTGTATGAGGCATAAAGTATTCTACGAACATCACTAGCATACCATGGTAAGTCCTCCGTAGGCGTCCCGGTGCAGAGTATGTGCGACCCTATCACCAAGGGCTCTGTCAGCGTCTGGTTGAACTTCACATCTCGGGCGTCCGCCAGTTGACACTGCGGGACACAATCATCATTTATTATTTGGTATACAAAGGAATAATACTCAGGTAGAAATAAACCTTTATGCCGTAGCATCCAGTCAACCAAAGATGTTCAAGATAGATCAACCTCATCTCATCAACATCATCATATTAGACGTAGTACATCCACTATTGGACATCAGCCTCCCCCATGGACCTCCAGTTGTTTCGGTTGGAAGCGGCTTGCATCCACCGTGAACCTGCGGCTTTTACCAGGTTATCCGTTCATCTCGTTGGTGGATCCTACACTATCTGCTCTTGTCGATCCACGCCCTCTGTTCGAGAACTTTACAGACTCATACCAAAGCTCTCGCTGCGCCATCGATCGTACGTAGTCCAGTACCCCTAGTGTAAGTTTTCGGTTACAAAATACGTCTCGATCGCGTTCGCGTTAAAATCTCAATTTACTTATATGGAAACACGAACAGCGCCTCTAGCGGAACGTTTGCGATGTTCGTGTTTCCATACAAATTGAGTTTTTAACGGGAACGCGATCGAGACGTATTTTGTAACCGAAAACTTACACTAAGGGCACAGACCGAAAGGTTCTTTTAGTGATAAAACCAAAACGTGTTTCGGCTAAACCTTTAATCTTTATTTATTACTGCTGCCAGTTATCAATGATTTGACGTACCTACGTACATCGGTGGTGTTTAGCCATTTATTTATTCAGGTATGTCTCATAGGGTCATTGATAAGATAAGATAGCAAATGCTAGCAAACCTTGACTTTGTAACAGCATTTCTTACAACCAAAATAAAAATATACTCGGCGGCAAAAAAACATACAAAATTACCGATTCTGCATATATTTGAGGGATAATTTTTTTGCCGCTCAGTATATTACAATGCAAATTGAAAAGAAAGTCCAGTCAGAAATGACTAGCTTCCCATCTTTGTTTTGAGACTTAGAAAAAAGCTAAGCATCTCGTGTCATTATGGCTTGTTTTAGTCCCTTGTTGAGCAATCTACTATTGTTATTAAATTTTATAAATACATTTTCCTAGCTTACTTATTTATGACCACAGCACAAGTACAACCAGCACAGCGCAGGCAAGGTAAGTGAACCCGAAAGAAATTGTGTAAATTTTACGAGTATTTGGTTTGATAATAGTCGGTGTGGCCGTTAGGTGTGGTAATTGTATTGTTTGTTTACGCATTAGCTAACTTTGCTGGGCGGTAACTCGTGAACGACCCATATTCTTTGGTTCATTATTCTTTACATTACACCTGTAACGTACTAATAAATGCCTACCTACTAACTATCTAATAAATATCGTAACACAGATGAAAAGTAATTAAGTTTTTTCTTTGTTTATCGTTTGGTATACTTAAATTAATTATGTAGTATTTATTAACAATTAAAAATAATAAAATAGACAATGTATATATAGTAAATAACTATTTCAAATTCAAAGCACTTTTTTACCACTTTCACGCAGGATCTACCTATTTTATACTCGACTGCCCGAAGGAGGATTATGTTTTTCGAGCGTATGTAAGTACGTCTACTTCTTTGCTTCTGTTTGCAGCTTGAATGGCTGAACGGATTTCAACATAATATATAATAGATATAAACATCATTGGACACTTGACACTAATTGACCTAGCCCCAAACTAAGCAAAGCTTTTACTATGGATACTATAGGCAGCGAATAAACATACTGATATAGATAAATAAATACTTAAATACATATTAAACATCCAAGACCCGAAAACAAACATTCATATTATTCATACAAATATCTGCCCCGGCCGGGAATCGAACCCGGGACCTTAAGCTTCGTAGTCAGGTTCTCTAAACACTTAGCCATACAGTTGTCAATAAGAGTTATCATTAGATCCGTCATAACTGACGGAGTGGCATAGGGTATATAATATTTTGATATGGCGTCCGTGAAATTAAATAGGTACATAAGTACCTGTAGAGAAGGGTTTTAAAACTGGCCCAGTCTAGGTGCTCATAAACATCTGAACACAAGCGTATTGTCACTCGCGTAAATAATTAATAGATAGAACCTGGGCGACCGAGCTTAGCTCGGGTTAATACTCGATAACAAGCGTTTTCCCAGAGATAAGACCAAGCTTAATCGATTTTTCATCCCCGTAAACCCCTATATACCTACCAAATTTCATCGAAATTGTTGGAGCCGTTTCCGAGATCCCCTAAATTATACATATATTATATAGTACAAGAATTGCTCGTTTAAAGGTACTTAGGTACCTATTAGATTTTTGACCACCTAGACAGCTGCGATTTTTATAACGGCATCTATACAAATATAGGGAAGTGCTATACTTATAATTTCAGACGATTATATTGTAGCTAAGATCGGTCGCAATGCCGATATCATGCATAGCACGGTACTTGACCTCCGCTGCGTCGCCTGCGTCAGTATGATCTCATCAAGGCACTGACTCCAGTTAAAGGCACTGTCGTCAAATAAGTCTCCGTACATATTTGTTGCCGATTGAATTTTTAATTACATTCCGTATAAATACGTGTGTGTTGTACATTGAATGCCAATGCTGCTTCGCTTTAATAGTTTCTTTATAAAAGCCTATGCACACAGCGTTTCTTTATTTAGCGTTTGTATCGATACGCACGCGGATCAGAAGGGCTACTACGAAATTCGAAAATCGAAATTTCGTATCGTACTATCCCTCTCACTCTCGTATTAAATAATATTAGCACAACGGGACGGTAAGATACGCACTCCAATTTTCGAATTTCATTAGTAGCCTCTCAGACGCAGCTTGTAGACCTTTGCACGCTACATATAAATAAATAAAGAAGACATTTATTCACTAATACGGAAGACACACATATACAATAAAATTTACACATTACACAAAAAATAAACCAAAAGAAATACATGAAAAATGTATCCTAATTTCGTCATCAAAATACGATCACCAAAATAATAGATAAGTCACCTAATAAATAGATTAGTTCCTTAATCCGATGCTTCTACCTATTTTACTAAGGCAGTGCCCTTAGTGTAAGTTTTCGCTTACAAAATACGTCTCGATCGCGTTCGCGTTAAAATCTCAATTTGTATGGAAACACGAACATCGCAAACGTTCCGCTAGAGGCGCTGTTCATGTTTCTATATAAATTGAGATTTTAACGCGAACGCGATCGAGACGTATTTTGTAACCGAAAACTTACACTAGGGGTACAGGTCTGGTTAGGTTCGACGACGAGCGAAGCGAGGAGGAGTGTTATGTAGAACTGCGACCCTCAGTGCGCTAGCCGAGCGAGCGAAGCGGGCGTGCCGCGGCAGCGGCCGGTGAAGTGCCAGAACCGAACATTTTTTGCTAATACTAATTGTATGATGAATATAAATGTTTGTAGTAGGTACTTGAGTCTTGGATGTTTGTATGTATTTAAGTGGTTTACTACTGTTTCGGCGAATAACGTTTGGCAACCTGTTTCATTTCGCAACTTTTCATTTCCCAACTGTTTAATATTTCTGAAACTGTAAATATTTCAGGATTTTTATAAAACTAACCTGAACGATGGCCCTGAAATAAATCCTGAAATATTTACTGTTTTAGAGTTTGCGAAATGAAAAGTTGGGAAATGAAACAGGTTGCCAAACGTTGCGTTGCTAAAACGCAGTAGGTACTCGTATTTAAGTATATATGTATGTATGTCTACCCGTTGTTTAGCACCCATAGCACAAACTTTGCTTAGTTGGGTCAATTGGTGTAATTTGTGTGAAGATATATTGTTATTACTTATTTCATTCATATATCATATCATTATCGTCAAATTTATGTTCAATTATTTAATGATCAATATTATTTTCCAGTGATTATAATGAATTTTTAGGAAGCCATGTCTATATTGTTTGGTGATTCAGTTTTAATGACACATCTATTATTTTGGAACCCAATATAATTATTTGATGATCAATATTATTTCAGAGTAATTTTTAAATAATATTTAGGTAACCGTTATTTTTAGGCGATTCAATTTAGGTGACAGATCTACTATTTTAGGAACAAATATTATTTATTAGGTCGCCGAAAACGCATTTCATTAGGTGATCAATAAAATCATACCCTTTTTTATATCCCAGAGTCCAAGTAGAAATTACACCTTAACACGCGAGGTTTCACTTAGCGTTGCTAGAAGATTGTGTTGAAGTGTGTTGTTGTTAGGAACATTTAAAAATATATACATATATATACCTACTAGCTTTTGCCCGCGGCTTCGCCCGCGTGGAATTCGGTTATCGCGCGCTGTTCCCTCGGGAACTGTGCATTTTTCCGGGATAAAAAGTAGCCTATGTCACTCTGGCCCATAAACTATCTCTAAGCCAAAAATCACGTCGATCCGTCGCTCCGTTTCGACGTGAAAGACGGACAAACATAAAAACACACACACTTTCGCATTTATAATATTAGTATGGATTTACCATTCATATATGGATTCACATTTTAGGTAGCGACCTAAAAGAAGTTGTTTATTTTCTTTATACATAGTAAATAATATTAGGTTACAACTCGCAGAGGGTGGATTTTTATTGTCGACGCTCATAGGTAATCATAAGAACTCATAATTTTCGTGTCTTTATATCTACGACTAAGGCTAAATATTCTCTTTCTCTTGTTAGCTGTTGTTATACAATACAATTATAATTATATTTTTTCCAATGGCTTCACGGCCTGTTAAAGTCAGTGAAAATGTGGTGGAAATATATGGGTGACATCACCTCCCGCAACCTTCAAATCTGAGGAAAACACGCGGTGGATTCGAAAATAGTTTTATACTATAAGCACTAACGAGCTTCTGTGATGATATCTCTATTTTTATGCGAGTCCATTAGACATTTTCTTCTCGGATTTGAGATGCGTTGTAATGCTGCGTACCCACCAGACCACGGGATAGATTTTTGTAATGAATGACACACTAGAGAATTGACAAGATTTCATATATCTAATACTATAATTTGATTCGTTCTCTGTATTCTGTTTGGAAAGACTCTTGATATTAAAAAAAAAACCAAGATGTGCTTATTCTAAAAGGGCATAACTCCAAAACTACCACACAATAGATCCATTACTTTGTCTAGTCTCTATTAAAAAAAAAGATCACGTAAATCTGACGTAGACGTTGTCAGAATTATGACAGCTCCTTTTTCTGGTGAAAAGGGCAAAGGAAACATATCTATTCTGTGGTAGTGTCGGCAAATTTTCAATTTTTCGTATTTTTATTATTATAATAAATATTTTCCCATGTTCAGGAGGCAAAACTTTCGATTCCTGTAGTAATTTACAGGTGTTCAAAAAATTAAATCTTGTCAATTCTCGAAAGTGGTTAAAAGTTGTGATGAATTTAAAATGCGAATAGAGTAGGAGAAAATGATCGAAAACATATCGACGCTACTTAGCTCCACCCATAAAATACCACAACCAAATAATATGCGGCATATAGGCCATAGACCTAATAACAGTATAGATAGGATAAGTCAATGTGTATCAAACACTTATGGACATGGTCTGAAATAAATGTGTATTCCCATACATTACAATCATTTCAAAAATATAAGTAGTTTTTAATGAATCCATTTGACTTGACGCTTATCGGTAATTTACGATAGCAAACCAGCTTTAATTTGTTCAAGCATATTAGTCCTCAAGTTTTTTCCTCATGTTTTTACCCGACCCACCGAGGACTTCCGCTTAGCTGTTAATTACGCGATCAAAATAACATTGAAGTTACTTCTTGTAAACAAAGTATAATCTTATTTTATTATTTATTTTGTGGCATAGTTCTAATACTTAAGTAGTGCCAAATTACTAGCTATTTTTTCCGAAATCTGAGAGAGGGCATGACCTATTTCAACTCAACATTTTATCTACCTTCATCTTACTATCAAAATACGCCAGGAAATGCTTATGGAAATGGTTAGGTAAGTACTGAAGCATGTATCACAAAAACAAGTACAAGATTCAAGACTATACAGATAGTAGTAGTTAAGATAGTGAAAGGAAGACCGTGTCAATAAAATGCTGGATTGATCAATGAATCACAATGACACAAGAACATTGACTGTGTGTGTCAACGAAAAAACTTAATTCGTCATGTTGACCA
This sequence comes from Choristoneura fumiferana, assembly GCF_025370935.1. Lineage (NCBI taxonomy): Eukaryota > Metazoa > Arthropoda > Insecta > Lepidoptera > Tortricidae > Choristoneura > Choristoneura fumiferana. The sequence continues at coordinate 3,870,900 of NC_133481.1, forward strand.
AGTGTATTCACCGAGTGAGTCATCATTCAGAGGATATACCTAGCTACCGCGTATAAGCAGGTGTCTATGAAATTAGTACCTCCTCGCTTTAAGTTCTTTGTCAATTTCCTACGACGATTCGTTTATGACGTTACATTGACAAGGTACCATTTGTTATAATAGTTATGTCAGCATCAAAAGTAGCAGATCACTTTTTTACTTTGTGGTTTTAACAGATTTTGTCAAATTTGTATGGTGTTAATTACGACGACAAAGTACAAAAGTATGCAGCTACTTTTGATGCTGACCGTACCACTAACTAATTGGCAAACCAAACTAACTCAAACACAAAAATAACACACACTTCACACCTAGCTGTAACGGGTTTGGGTTCACTAAGTACATATAACTTCGTGACTGAAAAATTCAAATGACGCTTATCGTGTTCATTTTTTAACCCCCGACGCAAAAAGAGGGGTGTTATAAGTTTGACCGCTGTGTGTCCGTCTGTCTGTGTGTTTGTCTGTGGCACTGTAGCTCTTAAACGGGTGGACCGATTTGAACGCGGTTTTTTTTATTAAAAATCAGGTTTTCTATCGATGGTTCTTAGACATGTTTCATCAAAATCGGTTCAGCTGTGTTTGAGACATTGAACTTTGAAGTGACAAAGTCGGGGGTTTCCCAACTTTTTATTGATAAGGTTATTACAGACACATAACATTTTATATGTACTTGGGTCATACAAGTTCTATATAGTAAGTATAGGTAAGTATAAAGTGAGTAAGGCACTTGTCCCACCGCCGACGATGAGCGAGAAGCGAGTAGAGCCAGTAACTAGAAACGAGTGGGCGAGCAGCGAGAAGCGAGTGTAGTTTTGTCGCTCGGCTGTAAGCGAGTGTTCGCGTGCGACGGGCGATTACTCGCTCCACTCGACTCACTCGTGCGGGGCGGCCGCCAAGCTGACATCGCTGAGCGAGTATCTATAGCTCAGCGAGTTTTATACCTCTTGTCGCTGCGACAAAAGATGTACGAGCGAGTTCTCGCCGACAGCCAGCGATCAACTATTAGTATATGTGTCTCTTTTACTCACACAGGATCTTATATCTTTTGTTCGTTTCTTGAGCGAGAAAATAGTCGATAGCCAATCGTTTCCTCGCTGGCGGTGAGACAAGTGCCTTAGGCACTACAGGTATTTGTTACTTACCATTTTGACACTTCACTTAAAAACGTACGCAATGAATACAAGACAGTTTTTGTTTAAATACTTGTGTGACAACCACTATAATATGGTGAACGATATTTTTACACACCCATCTTTAGCTGAGCGTCGAAAAGGGACTGTGCTAGTCAATTAAAAGCACCGGGGCTAGCGCAGGTAAAATCCGTGCCAGTGGGTAAGGTAAAAGAAAAATAAAAACCGGCCAAGAGCGTGAACACGCCCAAAATAGGGTTCCGTGGCCAATACGAAAAAAATAAGATATTTTTCTAAGGATTTCGTATTTTATACCTCAGGCTGCTATTTACTCTTAAACTAAACAACTACTAATAATTCTCAACCAAACTTAGCCGTTATTGTTTTCCTTGAAAGTTTGATATACTTACTACCATCCTGATTTTTTTCAAACTTTTCCTAGCGGGGGACGCTAGATTTTAATGAAAATTTGCACTTTAAAGTTGAATATTTTGCAAACAAGTCACTGAATCGAAAAATTGTTTTAGCAACCCCCTAATGATTTTAAAAGACCTATCCAACAATACCCCTCATTACAAGGTTGGAGCAGAAAAAAAAACACCCCACACTACGTCTATGGTAGGTATGGTAGGCACTAAAAAAATGTTTTTTGAAATTTTCATTATACCATTTTGTCGGCATTGTTTACATACATATTCGTGCAAAATTACAGCTATCTAGCATTGATAGTCCCTGAGCAAAGCCGCGGACGGACAGACAGACAGACAGACAGTCATAGCGAAACTATAAGAGTTCCGTTTTTGCCATTTTGGCTCCGGAACCCTAAAAAGCAAGCTTTTGTTGCGTGCGAGTCTCGGCACAGAATATATAATAGTACTAACGTAAGCAGTTGTATTGGTATAAATTGATATAATTTAATATTGCGGTAAGCATTGTATCAGTAGGTAACACAATTAAGTATATTTCAAAACTGAAAATTTCTGATCTGGTAATGGCGAAAGATTTGAGGGTTTATTTATAAATGGACGAAAGTTGTGATGTTACTTTTTGAAAACTGTTCCGAGCCATAATTTTATACCTAAGTAGGTATATAAAGTAACCATTTTCGCTGTTATTTGAGCATAAAATTACTACTTATTTGATTAGCAGGATAATAAAATAACTTTCTTTTAAATGTTCAAACTTTGTAGTTAGGTACCTTACTTTTTGTTTTCAGGTGAAACATTTGAGCAGTTAAAACTTTTTTTTCTGGATATTTTTAAAACCTACGCTCATATAGTATGTAGCCAACTTAATAAATCCTACATTTATATACTCTACCAAAGTGACTGGAACATGGTCCTCGTCTATACTGCCGGTGGAATCCGGCGGCCGTGCGCGGCAAAACAGCCGGCGGCAAAACGCACCGCAACCGCACCGGTCACCGCACACCATCACACTCACTAAATAACACTACTAAAGTTCACTAACTCACTGTATAATAACTACTTTTGAATTATATTCGCTCGCTCGTGCCAGACGATGTGGAAGTGGAATCAGGACAGCCGTTCGCCACAAACTATAAAGAGAACTAACGTTGCCGTTCGCACACTAAAATTACCCGCGTTCAAACAATCGCGACTGATATAGGCAGAGGTACGTTTACGTTTCAACAGCAATGCTGTCAGTCCCATGGCCATGTTTGTTTATTGTTGAATAATTTTTGCATACTAATCGTTATACCAAAGCTCATTATCGTATGGAGGTATTTGGAGAATTTTAATAATTCTAATTTTCAATGCCATCTGTCAGATTAAGAAGGAAGCGGAGCGACTCTTGATGAAACAAAATTAGGCGCGCCAGCGCCATCTATTGTACGTTAGGAAAACTATAACAATGTTTTGGTTGAGATGTGATTTTGCTACTGTTTAGTAGTTTGGTGTTATCTTGTCTGATAAGAAGACTTATCAAACGTAACACACTAGAAAAATACGTTTCGGTTGTACCTATAATTAAATGGTCATACTTAAACGTCCTAATTATTACATTCCATCGGGCCAATCATGAAGCAATTTATAATTCAATATAAACAAAATAGTAAACAAAGGTCCTGTCTAGTGTCAATAGGAAACCAATAAAAATCATTAGTCTACGTGGCTGAGGTTAAGTACTTTCTTAACGTAGTTTGATCATGTACGGCTTTCTCAGAAACAATATACTAACTCGACGTCCTTTGCTTAAAGTTAATTAATACTTAATACTAACCTCAAAATCGAAAGCATCCTCTGCGAAGTCGTAGTCATCAAACTTATCAAATTCACTCGGCTTGTAACCTTCATCGATGTTGTATTCCATCGTGATACAGTTCACACATTTCAGAGAGTCCACCGGCATGTATAACAGTACACTAATTCACTGTAGTTTATTTAACACTGACCAGCCATAGCCTTATAGCATAGCACTGATGTTTATACTATGTACACATGTATATCTGCGCTATACGCAAACGCAATGCAGTATGATGGGACAACGTAAACAGTTTTCGACGAGCTCGTCTTTTATCTCTTTTTGTTGTCACTTAATAACAAGGACAAAGTATCTTAACGATTAGGTTACCGTTTGATCCAATCCAATAGCGAATTGGTACGCGTATTATTGTAGCAAAGGCGTATTAAATTAGATAATTTATTGTTTGAGTGTTAAAATGAACTCGTTACGGATGTTCGATTGACTAACCGGTTATTTAATATGTTTTACTTTAACTGCTGGTTCGATTAACATATTTTGTATTTAACGTACATAAATAATCGAAGTCTCTGACTCTCTCATAGATGGAATTTTACTAAATTGGATTAATTGATCGATTCAGGCGTTACTTTGGCGGAGGTTCACATGAATGAGCTAGAACCCTTTGATATCATCATCATACCTATTTATTAGCCGCAGGACGTGTTCCTGGATGTAGGCGTAGTTGTTTACATTGTTGGTTGAACTACATTATTATTGGAATAACCACTTTATATAAGCCATCTGTCTAAAGAGATTATTTCAGATACGAACCCGTCAATTTGTTATAAGTACTTTGGCGTAAAGCAGATTAGATTTTAATTGTACCTAGACCGTAGGTAAAATAAGTAATAATAAGTAATAAGTACCTAGCCAGACCAGTTGAAATTGCAACTCTGTTTTTCTATAATGCAATTTGTTTTTACGTTATTCAATAAACAAGTAATATTATGTAATACCAGCCGTTACCCACGACTCCGTCCGCGTAAAATTTGTTTATCGCTTCCCGCGGGAACAATGCAATTTTCCGGGATAAAAACTATCCAACGTCCTTCCCCGGGATTCAAAATATCTGTATACCGAATTTCATCTTAATCGGTTCAGCAGTTAAACGTGATGGAGTAAGAAACAAACAAACAGACTCACCAACTTTCGCATTTATAATATTAGTAGGATGACAGGGTTCCATGGTGGTCCAGGAATCAAATAGGTTGACATACCTGAGCATTACTAAAAAAGTTTGTACATTTGATTTGCGACTCCGACTTGGGTAAAAATTTGCAGGTAGATAGAGTGAACGATACTGAGTTTAAATAACAGTCTCCCGAAATGTCCCAATTAATTTGTATGGAAAGTTCCTTTTTTGTTACCGCAAATCCATAGAGTTTTGGTAACAAAAAAGGAAATTTGAGAGACTATGTTATTACGACTAGTATCGTTCACTCTACATACCTGCAAATTTTTATCCAAATCGGAGTCGCAAATCAAATGTACAAACATTATTAGAAATGCTCACCTAGGTATGTCTGATTTCACAGAAGGTAAAACAAGTGTTTACCGCGAGTTATAAAAAAGCGTTATTAAGAAGACACCTGTTTTGGTACTTTTTGTGGTAACAATTTTTAATTTTAAAAAGTATTTTAGCGTACTCCATTTTTGTTATACTCGTAGGTATACACCTGTACGATAAAAAGTAGGTACTCGTACGATACTCTATATAAGACTATGGTTAGCAACGGCCTTAGACGATGGAGATCCCTGAATTTTCTGACAGTTAATTTTTTTTTCAAAACGTGTGACACAAATCATCGTGACCGGACCTCACACGTATAGGAAAAGCAGCACAAGGTATATAGGTTCCTAGTTAAATAAAATTCATTATCATTTTACAAATGTTTTTTTTTATTCGTTTGGCATTTGTGACTCGGATTAGTCTTCTATGCGCTGAGAGGCATGCTTCATTCATAAGAAACAGTTATGGGCTCATAACCTTTAGCAGCAGCTGGGTTCTACAAATAAAACAAATGGTAATCATTTTGCAATATAAATGAACAAAAATAAAAAAATAAACCGTTTTCATGGCTGCACCTTAAAAAATCAATCTTCATTTCTTTTTCGTTGTCCTTCTCTTGACGGGGGGTGCCTGTAATGTAAACAAAACAACTTCAATTGGTGTTGAAATTCCCCCATTAAACTATCTGAACATTCAGGGGCTGTTTCACCATCCATTGATTAGTGTTAACTGGCGGTTAGGTGTGATGCCGTCTCTATTTGTTTTGTTCGAATAGACGGAGACGGCATCACATTTAACCTTCGGTTGACGCTAATCAATGGATGGTGAAACAGCCCCTTAGATTTCTATATTGAAATACACTAGTGTAGTTTCTATTACAGTCGAGTTCATAAACTTGTGAGCAAAATTTTGATCAAAAATATCTGAACACGACTCTATTGTATGGCAAAGAAGCGTTTTTAGATATTTTTGATAAAATTTTTGCTCACATTTTATGAATTCGACTGTACAATGATAGATGAGTAAAATGTTTAAAATCCTTGAAAGTACAGTCGAACAAATTGAATCATGACCCAGGGTGGACCCTTGTGCTACTAATGTGATGTTGACATCTCATAATTTGTCTAGGAAATTATAGTGAAATGCAAATTTTTATTGAAGATTATAGTCATATTTACATCATTATTTATTTATCTATCTGATCACAAAAATCAAAAGTAATTAAGTAAATAATAATAAATAACACAAAAAAAACAATTATACAATAAAAAAAATACAAAATATAAAAAAATAAATAAACGAAAAACAATTAAATGATAAATTTGTGGCGAGCTTATATCGCCTCAAATATTGTCCTATGGAAACGAGCGCCGCGACGTCACCGATTGCCTGAGGTCCGGGCGCGGGGGGCCCGGCCGCGAGAACGGACCGCGCCGTCCGCGCCGCGCCGCCATGACAGTCAGTCTCGATTCTCGATGCAAGACGCTGTGCGTGCACTCGCCGCTCGCGCGCACATAATAATTACGTCGCCCCGCTAAACTGTTTTCGTTCCTTTTTCTCGTATGCTTTTACTTCATTAGTGAAACTTGTATAATTGTGTTCGATTGATAATAAAGACAATTTGTGTAAAACTCAGTTTTTCTTATTGGACTTGAACATCATACAAAGTTAGATACCTAATCTACATTGGTGACCCCGATAGAACACCTGGAAGAAGCAAGTGACACCTATACATATTTTAGAAGATGGAAAACGAGAAAAAAGATTCATGCCTGAAGGACGGGCATAGCGGAAAAGGCGACCAAACATCAGTGCGCGTTTCCACTGACCCATCCGAGATTTGCCGAGTCAGTGTTCGCATTCCTCCCTTTTGGCCAGAGGAGCCTGAAATTTGGTTCGCTCAAATAGAAGGACAATTTAGTCTCTCCAACATAACTTCCGATACAACCAAGTTTAACTACGTCATTAGCAATCTGGACCAACAGTTTTGCAAAGAAGTCAAAGACATTATTATTTCACCACCCGCGGCTAACAAATACGAAAAACTTAAGTTGGAGCTCACGACGCGCCTCACGGCGACCAAAGACAAGAAATTACAGCAGTTGTTGATGCATGAAGAACTCGGAGATCGAAAGCCCTCTCAATTTCTGAGACACCTGAGCGACTTGGGCGGTCCTACCCTACCGGAAGACATACTACTGTCAATATGGAAATCCCGCCTCCCAAGTAATATTCAGACCGTTCTGGCTGCGCAGCCCACAGCTTCCCGAGATATACTTGCTGACCTGGCGGACCGCGTTCATGATATAGTGCCTCAGGTACCACAAGTTGCTTCGACATCTACGGCCGTTCCAGGGTCAACTCTCGACGCATTATCTAGAGAAATCGCAGAGCTGAGGAAGCAAATGCAAGACTTGACTGCAGGTATGGATAGGTCACGTGCTCAGACACGCTCAAAGTCAAGACAGCAACGCAACCGTAGCAAGACAGGCACAAGATCCGCCTCCAACTGCCGCAAATTTCCAGTATGCTGGTACCACGCGAAATTCGGCAAAAACGCTACCAGATGCGACAAACCGTGTGATTTCCCATCGGAAAACTTGCCGGGCAGTCAGTAATGGCGACAGATGATTGCCCCCGCCTCTCAGGTCGCCTGTTTGTGACAGATCGCAAGACAAAAACGTCATTTCTCATTGACACCGGTAGTGATCTTTGCGTTTTTCCATACTCCGCACTCAAACAGCGACGTCCTAAAACCAATTATCAGCTTTGTGCAGCAAATGGATCAGTTATAAACACGTTTGGCTATACTCAATTAAAATTGGACCTCGGACTTCGTCGAGAATACCCATGGCGCTTCATCGTAGCCGATGTTACCAAAGCTATCATCGGCGCCGACTTCCTAAGACATTACAGTCTTATGGTCGACATTCGACATCAAAAGTTGGTGGACAGCACTACATCTTTATCAGCCATTGGAACTTCAGCAGATTCAACGGATAATCTTTGCTCGGTAAAAATAATGTCCAACGACTCCAAGTGTCACAACATCCTCAAACAATATCCTGAGATAACACATCCTTCGGGCATCCAGAAACATACAAAGCATAACACCGTACACTTTATAAAAACAACACCCGGACCACCTGTGTCGTCCTCCCCACGAAGGTTAGCACCAGACAAACTGTTAATTGCAAAAAGGGAGTTCGAAGCAATGCTGGCGGATGGAACTGCGCGGCCATCAAAAAGCCCCTGGTCATCTGCACTGCACTTAGCGCCGAAGAAAGAAAACGGCTGGCGCCCCTGCGGTGATTACCGTATGTTAAATGCACGGACTATACCCGACAGGTATCCAATTCGCCACATACAAGACTTCGCCCACAATATATCAGGCTGTAAGATATTTTCAAAATTAGACTTGGTAAAGGCATACAACCAGATACCCGTCAGCGAGGAAGATATACCAAAAACTGCAATTACGACGCCTTTTGGATTATACGAGTTTCCAGTCATGACGTTCGGTCTGCGAAACGCGGGACAGACGTTCCAGCGCTTTGTTGACGAGATGACAAGGGGTCTGGATTTTTGTTATGCATACCTTGATGACTTTTTGATATTTTCGAAAAATAATGAAGAGCATGAAAAACATTTGCATTTAGTCTTCGAGAGGCTCAAACAATACGGCATGCTAATCAACACAACAAAATGTATATTCGCCGTGACAGAAATTACATTTTTGGGCTACTCAATCTCCGCCGAAGGGACTAAACCTCTAGAAACAAAGGTTGACGCAATAAAAAGCTTTCCCATTCCTAAAACGGTTAAGGAGTTGAGAAGATTTTTGGGGATGCTAAACTTTTACAGACGTTTTATTCCTAACGCTGCTCAAGATCAAAGCCCATTAAACTCGCTGCTGGTCGGCTCAGTAAAAGGTTCCCATCCGGTGAACATAACTAACGACGCACTGAAGGCATTTAACAAGTGCAAAGAGAATTTAAGCCATGCGACCATGCTAGCACACCCCGATTGTCACGCAAATCTCGGGATAGCATGTGACGCATCTGACACAGCAATCGGAGCGGTGCTGCAACAACAGAAGGTTGGGTCCTGGCAGCCGCTAGCTTTTTTCTCGAGAAAACTCAATCCAGCTCAACAAAAATATTCACCGTACGACAGGGAACTACTGGCTATCTACGAGGCAGTAAAATATTTCCGGCACATGGTCGAGGCAAGAAATTTCACGATTTACACAGACCACAAGCCACTTAGTTTCGCATTTCACAACCGCAAGGAAAACTGCTCGCCAAGACAGTACAGGCACTTGGATTATATATCTCAATTCACCACAGATATAAGACACATCGCGGGTAAAGATAACATCGTGGCTGATACATTGTCACGCATAGAAGAAATCACGACACCTATTAGCCTCATTCAGCTAGCTGAGGCGCAGGAAGGAGATCCAGAGCTGCAATCACTTCTGCAAAACAGCACATCGCTGCGCCTAAGTAAATTTACACTACCCGAAACGCACCTTGAGATATATTGCGACACAAGCACGCAAACTCCAAGACCGTACGTGGCTAAAAAGCTTAGAAAGCAAATCTTTACCAACCTACACACACTTAGCCACCCTGGTGCAAACGCTTCTGCGCGGCTGCTCGCACAACGCTACGTCTGGCCAGGGATCAGAAAAAACTGCCGCGACTGGGCACGCGCATGTATCCCCTGTCAGCGCTCCAAGATAACAAGGCACGTCACAGCACCCTTAAGTACTTTCCCACTGCCACGTGCCAGATTTATGAATGTCCATATCGACCTTATTGGACCGCTGCCACAGTCAAACGGATATCGATATTGCCTCACAGCCGTAGACCGATTCACTCGATGGCCAGAAGCAATACCAATAGTCGACGCCAGCGCCGAAACCGTAGCAAAAGCCTTGCTGTCAGGGTGGATAGCTAGATTCGGCTGCCCAACAAATATCGTCACAGACCGAGGGCGACAATTCGAATCCGCCTTATTTCAACACTTAGCAAAAATTTCTGGATTTGAACATAGGAAAACGACTGCTTACCACCCAGCTTGCAACGGCCTCGTAGAGCGCTTCCACAGACAGTTGAAGGCGGCTATCACATGCCATGCCACAGAGAACTGGAGTGAGGCACTACCGCTAGTTCTATTAGGCATCAGAAGCGCATACAAAGACGATCTACAGACTTCTTCAGCTGAAGCGGTGTATGGCGAAACACTCAGGTTACCAGGGGAGTTTTTCGAGGCCTCCACGCACGGAACGACTGATATATGTGAGTATATTGGACGCCTTCGCACACTCACTAAAAAAATTCAACCTAAGCCTGCTTCACGCCACTGCAATAAACCAATTTTCATATACAAAGACTTAGCTACGGCCAGCCATGTATTTTTAAGAGACGACACTCTGCGCGGTTCACTACAACCTGCATATACCGGCCCATACAATGTTCTACAGAGAGGTGACAAGGTTTTCAAATTAATGATTAAGGGCAAAAGTGTCACAGTAACGATAGATCGCCTTAAACCGGCATACATACTAGAAAATGATGAAGAAAACCAGCTACCCCTCACAAACACGTCCGACCACGAGCCAGCTAAAGACACAGCAAAAAAACAAGCCGTTACAACACGTTCCGGACGCAAAGTGAAATTCCCTGCACGTCTACTATCGCCCGTAGCGACGGTCTCTGGAAGGGGCTGATGTGGCGAGCTTATATCGCCTCAAATATTGTCCTATGGAAACGAGCGCCGCGACGTCACCGATTGCCTGAGGTCCGGGCGCGGGGGGCCCGACCGCGTGAACGGACCGCGCCGTCCGCGCCGCGCCGCCATGACAGTCAGTCTCGATCCTCGATGCAAGACGCTGTGCGTGCACTCGCCGCTCGCGCGGACATAATAATTACGTTGTCCCGCTAAACCGTTTTCGTTCCTTTTTTTCGTGTGCTTTTACTTCATTAGTGAAACTTGTATAATTGTGTTCGATTGAGAATAAAGACAATTTGTGTAAAACTCAGTTTTTCTTATTGGACTTGAACATCATACAAAGTTAGATACCTAATCTACAAAT